>NC_090265.1:108890643-109192643 GCF_040414725.1 Anabrus simplex | reverse complement strand
ATGGCGTCTGTAACAGAAGCTCGTATTTCTGTTCTGGACCCTAGTTTTTCGTAAATAATTGAAAATGAATTACACTGACTGACAGAGCAAATGCAACACCAAGAAGGAGTGGTCAGAACTTTATGCCAATTGCAGGGTAGACTGACGTCACTGAGGTATGCTCATGATGTGAAATGCGCCGCTGAGCTGCGCACGTAGCGAACGATAAATGGGACACGGCGTTGGCGAATGGCCCACTTCGTACCGTGATTTCTCAGCCGACAGTCATTGTAGAACGTGTTGTCGTGTGCCACAGGACACGTGTATAGCTAAGAATGCCAGGCCGCCGTCAACGGAGGCATTTCCAGCAGACAGACGACTTTACGAGGGGTATGGTGATCGGGCTGAGAAGGGCAGGTTGGTCGCTTCGTCAAATCGCAGCCGATACCCATAGGGATGTGTCCACGGTGCAGCGCCTGTGGCGAAGATGGTTGGCGCAGGGACATGTGGCACGTGCGAGGGGTCCAGGCGCAGCCCGAGTGACGTCAGCACGCGAGGATCGGCGCATCCGCCGCCAAGCGGTGGCAGCCCCGCACGCCACGTCAACCGCCATTCTTCAGCATGTGCAAGACACCCTGGCTGTTCCAATATCGACCAGAACAATTTCCCGTCGATTGGTTGAAGGAGGCCTGCACTCCCGGCGTCCGCTCAGAAGACTACCATTGACTCCACAGCATAGACGTGCACGCCTGGCATGGTGCCGGGCTAGAGCGACTTGGATGAGGGAACGGCGGAACGTCGTGTTCTCCGATGAGTCACGCTTCTGTTCTGTCAGTGATAGTCACCGCAGACGCGTGTGGCGTCGGCGTGGAGAAAGGTCAAATCCGGCAGTAACTGTGGAGCGCCCTACCGCTAGACAACGCGGCATCATGGTTTGGGGCGCTATTGCGTATGATTCCACGTCACCTCTAGTGCGTATTCAAGGCACGTTAAATGCCCACCGCTACGTGCAGCATGTGCTGCGGCCGGTGGCACTCCCGTACCTTCAGGGGCTGCCCAATGCTCTGTTTCAGCAGGATAATGCCCGCCCACACACTGCTCGCATCTCCCAACAGGCTCTACGAGGTGTACAGATGCTTCCGTGGCCAGCGTACTCTCCGGATCTCTCACCAATCGAACACGTGTGGGATCTCATTGGACGCCGTTTGCAAACTCTGCCCCAGCCTCGTACGGACGACCAACTGTGGCAAATGGTTGACAGAGAATGGAGAACCATCCCTCAGGACACCTTCCGCACTCTTATTGACTCTGTACCTCGACGTGTTTCTGCGTGCATCGCCGCTCGCGGTGGTCCTACATCCTACTGAGTCGATGCTGTGCGCATTGTGTAACCTGCATATCGGTTTGAAATAAACATCAATTATTCGTCCGTGCCGTCTCTGTTTTTTCCCCAACTTTCATCCCTTCCGAACCACTCCTTCTTGGTGTTGCATTTGCTCTGTCAGTCAGTGTACATATTGTCCTCCACGTGGATGGTGATAATTGTGAGCAAAGTAATCGCGATCATGACGATCCTGAATTTAATTCTATACTTGATTCAGCGTCTGAGGAAGAGATTGACTCAAATGGAGAGAGTACACCAAATTCACAAGAAACTATGCGGTCACTGTGTGGTGAGTCATCAGCTGTATATGACAGGAACAGGGTATAAATGTGATTTGTCAAGAATGTAGAGATGGAAATTTGTAGTGCTAATTTTGAAGTGTTGCGAAATACGACTGTATAAGGAACATGAACGAAATTCTTAATTTTTCTAGTTGCTATAAACTTTGCCTTTTATGTGAAATAGACTTTATTTAATTTATATTGATCTTCTGTGTATACAAATCCTATATTTCTTATTATTGTGTTTGAATTTTGCTTAGTGATGTAATGGTCACTGTACCGGGAGGTACACCCCAAAGCCGCGCATTCAAATTCAGCGCCTAAATGAACTCCTCTATTGGTAAAACAGTGAAACTGAAACTACACCAACTTAGGAACTATACTCAGAAGATGTCACCACAGAAATATGATCTAATTTTGTTATTGTACAGTTTCCTAAACTGAGTGAAATTCTCCTTGTTTTGTTTGCCATTCATCAAGAAGTTTGGACATTCTCCCATAGATGACACTACAAAAACTTTATGATCATGCCCTCTGGTGCAAAGTGAAAGAACCTATAATTTAAAGGTTTTGTATTTCTAGGTTTTTGTAACTGATTGATGTTCATTTATTTTAGGGTTGGCAATATTTCCGTTTTATTTCCGTCAATTTTGAATCTAGCCAATCCCTAATTTCTATAATTAATTTTTCAGCCTATCACAGGCTTCTTGTTCGATTCTGAGTGTTACTTTTGAAATCTACCAATCAAATTGAGAGGGTGTGGCTAGTTTATTCTTGAATGATCTCCAACCTTCCCTGAGGGTTTATAAACTGCGGCTTTTCTCGTTTCTTGGCCAATTGATCGACGTCTGTCTGAGACGGGTGGCCTCTTTCGTCTGCAGCTAATACATCTACAAGGTAATGGCCACATAACTTTATTCTTTCTTGCTACCTCCGCAGTTTAACCCGAGGAAAAGGTCCGACTCTTTAGTTATGTAACAAGCTTTTCTAATATGTAACTTTCTTCCGGCTAATGTAAAACCTTCACAAAATCTTTAACTGTAAATCGGGGATAGAGAGTGAATTACCCTCTCGAGCTCCCCTTCACCTTGGTTTGAGGTGACTACGTTTTTATAACTGCTTTTCATTCTTTAACGAGTCACCTCAGTAGTTTGGGAATAGCCCCTATTTCATCGGCCTAGAGCCCCTTAGGTTGTTTTAGTGTTCATATCTAGGTGTGCAAGTACACGCCTCCATTCAGTTTGTGTTTCGGGCCATTTACTTAACCTCTTCTTTTCTGCAAAGGCCCCATAGGTTAGGTACGAGATACCCCTGTTTCAAATTGTAAATTGGGCCATGGAAGGCCAGAGAGTGTAAGATTTTTGAGGTTGCCTCGAGGAGGCTGAAAGAAATGGAGAGCCGGTGAGCTCTTTTCCTAGCTTTGTAATTGTAAAGAGTGCCGCTGGAAGGCTAAATATTGTCATTTTGGGAGCAAGTGCTCTTGATTTGGAGGATTTCTGCCCTTGACTTAATGGTTCCCAATTTTAAAACTTAAATTGTGTAAATTGAATCTGGTATCTCCGGAATTGTAAAACTGGGGGCTTAAGGCCCAAACTCTTAAAGTTCCGAATCTTGGATTTTTCCCAATCTTGTTTAATGATTGCTGCTTGTATCTGTAATATTGTCATGAAAAATATTGTTAAGTTTGGTTTCGGAAAAAAAAAATAACCTTTTACAATTTCAGTTCAATTCTTGATACTGTTCCATTCACCCCGGAATCTTCTTTAACCTCTTTCTACTCCACGGGTATCCCCGGAACAGTCTCAAACAATCGTTTATTGTTATGTGCAAATTCTGTAATACATCGTAGTAAAATAGTTTAATAATTGCGTACTCAATAAATTTCAAACAACAGAGTTATTCACATGGACATACCCGGTGCCATTAACGACCCCACGACGCAATTTACCGGAAATGTCACAACGTAGTTTGAGGGTTAGCTCCTAAAAGACATTTTCAGGACCTAAAATTCTGCGGTCTTCTTCCTCTACAAACCACCACAAAACATGCAATAGTGAATCCATCCCTGCAAAGAGGATTGGCATCAGGAAAGGCATCAGACAGTAAAACTGGGCTTAATCGAAATTAGTGGCGATCCGATATAGTGAACCCTTGAACTTACCATTCCATTGCTGGTCGGCCACGGCTGCTACAGTAGAACAATATAGAACTCTTAAATCATGGGTCGTTGCGGGAATAAATTCGGTCACGATCTTAACCAAACGATGGAGTTCAGAAGAGAGCCTAACTACTTGAAATGAGGAGCAAATATGTGCTTGCTAACTTTTATTAAAATCGAAACGACACGACAACATTATTATTTTAATATAAATCCTTGAAATAAAAAAAAATATAAATCATTTATTATTGAATGTTTCAAACGCAGTCACATTGCATAGCGTTGATTTATTTCTCACAATATCGAAGAGTTGCTTCGATCAGATTTACGGGATGTAATTCTTCTTCTTCTTCTTCTTCTTCTTCTTCGGTAATCATTTCCCCTGCTGGTAAGGCGGTGTCATCCTGTAGTGGAACTCTTTCTTCTGCCCTGTGGTAAACCTTTAATCTTCTTGTTGGGTTGCGGTCGTCATTTAATTGGGAGTTGCTAGGAGTCTGTTTCTTGCTGTTATTGATGTTATGTGCGTCATTTGGTTGTCTTTGCAGCCTGCCTCTCTCTCTCTCTCTCTCTCTCTCTCTCTCGATACCTGCCATCTGCATTTCACTGAAAGGGCTCTCCGGCATATCTTTCCTTTATCAAAGAAACAATGTTGGCGGGCTGTAACGTCTAACCATAGTAACGGTACTTTCTCGACGTATCCATCAGCTGTCCTCCATCTACGTTCTTCAGATATCCTGGCCTCCAGGATATCTTCCATCAGATACTCAAAGAATTCCTTTACAGTCAGGTGCGGGTCTTCCTTCAATTGGGAAAGCTGGTCCTGATATCTCCCAGTCATATTCAACGCGTTCGCGATCCTTGAATTTTGAGATTTTCTCGTCTCAACGTAAAATTCTGGCCTTTAGCATTTGCGTTATTGTCAACTTTCAATTTGCTACCAAGGTCTGGATTATGATCCTCCGTAGATTGACTCAAATTTTCAACCACCTTTGGTTGCATGTCAGCTGTACTGGTCTCACTACTGTCTCCATTCTCGTTGAGTTTGACTTTCTCGTCCGTCTGCTCCTGGGCTAAGGTATTCTTTCTCGAATCCCGCTCACAATTACTATTCACATCCTCGGACTCTTTGGAGTGGACGGTCATGACCTGTTCATCGTCACCTAAATCATTTTCTACTTCAACTGCTCCCTCTTTGAATTCTGGACAACCAACCTCTGTCTCTGGAGTCTTATTCTCAACTTTCACATGTCTATCTGTCATTTCTTCTGAGCCTACCTTTGAACCATCATTATTTCTCTTGCAAACATTTCGTAACTCACCCACACTACTCTTTAAATCACCAAAAATATTTTTCAAGTTAACCTACAAATCATTCATCCCACTCTTTAAATCGTCATGACTTTCTTTCAGACTAACTTGAAAACTATCCACCCTACTCTTTAGATCGTCACTAGTGTTTTTCAAACTTTCTACTAAATACTTACGCTGACCTATCATGTCATCCATTTTACTATTCGAATTCTCATTGAACTTTCTATGTAAACTCTCCATCTTACTTATCCGACTCTCATTATGAACCTTCATGTCCTCCCTCATTTTATCATTCCAGCTATCCAACTTACTATTCAAACTATCTATCTTACTATCCAAACTATCTATGGGATTCTTATTCCGACCTAACATGTCGTCCATCGTATTATTCATGGCCTCTCTCACCTCCATTAGCTTATCCATCAACATCCTCAGTTGATCCGCTGTCAAGTGACCTCCCATCTCACAATACCACCAAAAATACAATAATGAGTACGCTGGCTGTTAATGCAACCAGAATACTCCAGACTACTAAGGAAGGAATTCACTATCTACTGCGTTTTCGCATACAAACGCTATTAAAATTTAATACCAAAACTGACAACATTCCAATAGTTGTCTTATAAAATTTTATTTATGTGGCTGGTATCACAAATTGTTTAATAAAAAGAGAATCTGAAGTTAATAAGTTACTCTGGATAAATATCCCAAATAGTTTCGCTTCCGTAAATTAATTAAATAAAGAACATGTTAACGCATAAACTTTGAATGTAATTCAGCGTTACTACTTCCAAAATTTATATCTGCAACATGACATAAGCTTCACTAAAGCTTTAAGTACTGTTTTTCTAAAATGCATTGTGACTGTTATTATTATTATTATTATTATTATTATTATTATTATTATTATTATTATTATTATTATTATTATTATTATTATTATTATTATTATCTACCAAGTAGTTAAGCTCCTCGTTAAACGTGATAATATCTAGCACTCTCATTGGGCATAATTCGTTTAACTGTGGCTCAGCCATAGTTCTCACCCGCTTGTATTATTTATAATGTGGCTTAGGCCTCAACATTATTTTAAATTTTCCTAACATTTATTTTCAATATATAATTATATTATCTTTATCGTGGCATCGTATCGTTATCGTGACTTAAGGCTCCTCATCGTTATCGTGACATTAAAGCTCCACGATTGGGCCGCCACTCTTACTGAGGCCCAAACGTGTAATATATCCTACAATTGGTCATCATTTTACTGATGTCACCCAACATGACTCGTAGTTCTTCCTTTGATGCACTTAGGCCCTCTCTGTTAAGTGACTTAAGCCACCACGTTGGAAGCCAGTTTTACTGATTCGGTCACGATCTTGGGCGAACGTTGGGCGTTCAGAAGAGATTAGCTTGACTACTTGGAATGAGGTACAAATATGTGTTTATTAACTTTTATTAAAATCGAAATGACACGACAACATTATTATTTTAATATAAATCCTTGAAATAAAAAATTATAAATCATTTATTATTGAATGTTTCAAACGCAGTCACATTGCATAGCGTTGATTTATTTCTCACAATATCGAAGAGTTGCTTCGGAGAAATTAATACATTAGTGGACAGCGAAACTGAAAAACTGAAAAAGGAAAGACCTGAAAACCGGACACCTATTACTCCAAACGAGAACTGAGAATTAATCCACACGATCGGTGGAAAATATGACTTTCAACAAGTAGAACGCCTGATTTCCTCTCAACTAAGGTTATCCACCAGTCGAATACCCTTTACGGATACGGAACACCCGCCGAATGGACCCTTAATCGAACCAAATTGACTATCAGTTGCTTTTGATAGGTTGCGAAATATTATGGGAAAGCATGGTGTTCACTACGAGTTAACAGTATCATTCACAATTGAAATAAAATTCCACCATGTATTTGTCATTCATGACACCCTTAAGTGATAAGGTAATCCCGATGCTAAATGTGCATCACCCAAACAGCTGTTCGGAAGGAACCAACAACAACACGATCCACGAGGATCTTACGTTACGTCATTCTGAAGGAACAAAACTGCGAAATGTAGAAAACACTTATTCATCACGCATTTATAAGAAATGCCAAACACTGAAGTTAATTAAAAAGTGGTAAATCACTTGAAAAGGATTATTATTGAACCGATTTTCAGGTTAGAAATGATTATGTTACGCTTAATAAAATTACCGGTCCACATTGAAGAATACTACAACTTTAAGGAATTCTTTCCTTTGAACAACAATGACTACCATTCCAGATCCATTTACTTATTGTTTGTCCCAACACACTACCTATAAAGTGATTACTTAATCGAATTCAACTACGTATAAAAATGAAAGAACGACAAAGATTGAAAATAAAATAATATTACTGGCTGACGAATCGAAACCACATTCGCAGCTCGTCTCACACTAATATATTGAGTGTCAAAATGCACACTATCAAAACAAAACGGACGTCAGAACGACAAAACAATTAAGTCCGTAAAATAAGATAAAATATCGAAGTCATTTAAAACTCAACACGCATGGAGAATTGCAGTAAAATATTTAATCTCCATCAGATCGATATCCAAATGTTTGGGCACCCCTCATTCGGCGATAGCGGCCCCGTTATCTTAGGGAACACCTCCCAGCTGTTTGGAGCTGCGCACAAGTTGGCCTCATTATCACCGATCTAGCCCTCTTCATATTTCATATTTTACTGTAGATGCTACCTTCGCCCAGGTCACTTCGCAAAAACAAAAGAAACATCTAATCTGAGACTTGAGTATGTACAGCTGACATCCCAGACCTATCGTCAGGCTCACTTAAAATCTGTACATACTAACACTAATCTCTATGTACACGATACCTTCCAAATTCTATCGTCGGGCGTGAACTAGGACGTCTCATCATCAGTAACTCCAAGGATAACATGTGACGTCCTAAAATCTATGGTTGGGCGTAAAAATGGGTCGTGCTACGCATCCCCTAGCATATCAGGCGAACTATCAATTTTAAACCAACTCTGACATTTCAATGGGAAACCTGGTCAGATTAACAACGCACAACGGAACCACGTCTCTTACTATTAAACAAATGCAAGTCGAAAAATGCAGTAAGTCTTTATCTCGTTACAGAACGTGAGCTCCAAAAATAAATACACGTGACGAACAATTCTCCAACTCAAACACAATCTCAGCCTGTGCAATGAAGTTTTTAGGGAAGAAATGATAATTCCCAACACACGTCTACCCTTTTAGTGGATGTATTCAAAATAATAATCATCACTACCGCATTGGAAACTCTCAAATCGCCTACCGTTAATTCCAAATATTTATATCAATGACATATCCAGTGAAACGAAATTCAATACAACACCAACCATGTATTCTAAATGCTCTTTTATCCTTGAGGTCACATTATCTTAATATTCATACGGGCTTTACGCAACTAGTCACCTGACTTTTACTACCAAGATTTTTAACCTTTACTAGAGTCGTTTTCACTTGGGATCTTACTAGAAATGTGTGGTGCCTCACACAGTAGTCGTCTCAAATTTCGGATTGGTAGCGGAAAACACTACAGCCTGCCACAATACAGCCTGTCTCACAACTCATTCTCCTCGCCTTATCCCAGCGGTATCACTTAAAATCCAGGCTCCCTTTCATCTTCAATATTCCTATCCCTCTCATCTCCACATGTATAAATTCTTCGCTCTCAATCCATTTTTATTATATTTCCAAGACCATATTCATATTTCAATCCTCTGGTGAAAACAACAACCATTATAAAATACACCTCTTTACTTTACTGTTACTACACTTTCGGACCTCGAGAATACAAGAACACACCGCGATTTTTCGTATCATCGACATACACGATGTCCCAAAATTTTACTTCCCATGAATAAATATAACTCTATCGAATTTCACAGGAATTTTCTAAATGCCTGCGATCCTTGTAAAACATACTGGTTAAATGCACTTTTAACATAGAAAAATTCTTTATCCCGCGGTAGACATTATTATTATTATTATTATTAATATTATTATTATTATTATTATTATTATTATCGACAAACATTTCTGAATTCAACTGATATTTGAAATTAAGACATTCGCCACGACTATTTTACCATTATAGCTTTCCTCATTTTCCTCACTTTGGACAATATCTCATAGAACATTAACACCAGATTTAAACGTCTCATTTTACAGTTTCTTGACGTGAAATTTACAAACTAGAATTTTCATACGCTGACCAAAATTATAACACTTTTCGCCTGATAATTGCAAATATCAACCCGACAATCATCTTGAAAAATTTGTTGGGACAAACAATAAAATCTAACTACAACATAACACAAATATAGACAGACCTGCAAATGGCGTCCTCCCCAGTATTCTGGCTACATTGTCGCCAGCTGACCTCGTGCCTTTAGCCGCACATTGGTACAAATAACATCATCTTCTCCAACATATCAATCTTACAAACACTGCCTTTTCACACGATATTAAATTACAACACAAATCACGCACTTTCCTCGTTATAATTTGTACCACAAACCTCCCTCGTTCTGCAGTCAACTGCGACTGTCTGCTTTCTTCCCAGAGTTGTCTCTCTGTTACTCCAACATAACAGGTGTTCAACAGATAACGAAATCAGAACCACTCTGACTAGCTTCCCAACTCTCTTACCACTTTCAAACGCACATGAGGTGATACAATAAAATCTGCTGTGTACTTTAACAGACGCCTATGCTTTCACAGTTTGTCGGCAAAAGTTCAGAAATTTTCTGTCACCTTCCCTTTCTAACCAAATATGTGGACCTCAGCCACGAACATGTACTAAGTTATTTGTAGATCAATCTGGTACATTTTTCTGCTGACGACGGGCGTAAGCTCCCGCTGCTTCAAAACCCAGATCGACATTGAAATACATGCAGTGGGGGGTTCCTTTTATAGTCTTATGAGGGACGCTACACACACTACTAAGCTTGATTGCGTAATCTGCTAATTTCGCGTCCAATAGACCGATTTTCATGAAATTGTTCCAGAATTCCGGACAGACTTGTGATTATTTTAGATGTTAATCTCATAATTTTACCACACTCGCAACAGGTGAAATGAATTATTTCTGCCCGGGCGTTTCGCGGGTTTTCTTCATCCATTGACCTTGGCACGTGGAGCTAGTCCTCGGATCTGACGCTGATTTGTACTTAGGCTTAACTGCATTTATATTTTACCCTGGGGGCTCTGTCTTTACGTAGGGTTTAAGAATAATTTAGATTTTTTTTTTTATTTACTGTATTGCCAAAATCTCTCGTCACGCAGAATTCTGTGAATTTGAAGAATTATCGGGCACTCGAAGTCCGCCGAGGTGTCACGGTATTTCACGAGCTTGCCGCGGGTGAGATCGTTCCAACGCGACATCGAGGCTCTAGGAGCGCAACATGGCTGCCCTCAAAAATAAAAGTAGCTTGTTGATTTGAAACAAATATTGAGAAAATTAACAAATATTTTTCTCATCGTAGAATTATGGGTTCAATAGTTGGAAAAAACAGGCAGAAGAAGAAGAAGAATATTTGATTATGTAGCGCATACCTATCTACGGAATATCACTGTAATATGTTTCCCAAATGGAACATAATAACTCCTTTTAAACAAATGGAGTGAAAAATCTGCGGTAAATTTAGAAATACCGTCGTTACTAGAGAAATATCTAGATAAATATGTATACATACTTACGGGCTGTAGACAGGACTCCCTTATGTTGTATTCCGCTGGTCGTGCGTCTTTTGTTTCTTTCTTGAGGTCCAGGGCTAGCACCGACGAATGGGAGTGCTATGTCTGTGAATTCTCATTATCTTTGTCCATATGACTAGCGCGGACAGTTCAAACAGCAAAATAGCATGATCCCTGGACCAATAAATGTATTACTTTTTTGATGAAAGGAAAATAGCATTGTTGAAAGGAAAATAGCATGATCGCTGGACCTATACATATATTATCATTTAATGAATGAGTTAGGGCATAAAACGAATGAGCAACACGAAGAAAATGACACCTAATTAATGCAAACAACTTCAGTCAGCAAAGACATCACACACGAAAGTGTTAGACAAACAAAACACTTACGGAAGCGCTGCGACGTAGCAGAAAAAAAATAGTTGTAAGGTAGTAAAGTATGTATCCATATCATTCTCTGCAAGTAAAATATTTCGTACTATTTTACCGCCGATTTTCGACTTCATTTGCGTGAAAGCAATTGTTATGTTCCATTTGGGACAAATATTACAGTGACATTTCGTAGATAGGTATACGCTACGTAACCGAAGATTTTTTTGCTAGTTGCTTTACGTCACACCGACATAGGTTGGTCATACGGTGGCAATGGGTAGGAAAGGTTTAGGAGTGCGAAGGAAGCGGTCGTGGCCTTAATTAAGGTATCTGGTGTGAAAATGGGAAACCACGTAAAACCATTTTCAGGGCTGCCGACAGTGGATTTCGAACCCACTATCTCCCGGATGCAAGCTCACAGCTGCGCACCCCTACCCGCACGGCCAACTCGCCCGGTAAGAAGATTAATATAATATTGTTATTTTTTTCTATTTGCTTTACGTCGCACTGACACAGATACGTCTTATGGCGACGATGGTATAGGAAAGGCCTAGGAATTGGAATGAAGCGGCCGTGGCCTTAATTAAGGTACAGCCGCTGCATTTGCCTGGTGTGAAAATGGGAAACCACGAAAAACCATCTTCAGGGCTGTCGATAGTGGGACTCGAACCCACTATCTCCCGATTACTGGATACTGGCCGCACTTTAGCGACTGCAGCTATCGATCTCGGTAAGATTAATATTATGCATAGCTATCAAAGATATCTAACCATCCAGCACCTGAAAATTCAACTTCGGCGATAATCCGACCGTTTCAGTATCGTCTATTTCCTTCGTTTGAAACCTACTGTGTATGGTGTGGCATCTTGAGAGAAGTACTTTCCTTGTCTTGTCCTTGTGAAGTACTTTTGTACTCAACATTGTTGATAAAACGTAACACAAATACTGTATGTAACGTGCTGCACTCAGAGGCACGGGACTGGTCGGTTGACTTCAAGGGGAACTCCAGCTCCGGTGCGTCCTTGGGTGGAGTGGATCAAGTGTATGCATTTAACCGTACGTCCGGCGAGGCGGGCTTTAAACTGTAACTTTATTTGTGTTCGTTTGTATATTACGAGGAAGTGAGTCCTCTGTGTGGCTTTGAAGTCTAGTCTTTGACCTTTTCCGCCAATGTCCCAGCTTTTGAAACTCGGTGAATACTTCATAACGTATCAAGACACTGGCAGGACTATTTTGGTTTAGAATACGTCCGGTGAGTACACAATAACCTCCTAATACTGTTATCGTTGTTTTTATGCCCCACTACCTAATTTTACGGTTTCCGGAGACGCCGAAGAGTTGGAATTTAGTCCCGTAGGAGTTATTTTACGTGCCAGCAAATCTACGTATTTGAGCACCTTCAAATACCACCGGACTGAACCAGGATCGAACCTGCCAAGTTGTGGTCAGAAGGTCAGCGCCTCAACCGTCCGAGCCACTCAGCCCGCCCACAGCTTACCGAGCGAGTGGCTTCGCTGTTTGGGTCACATAGTCGTCAGCTTGCATTCGGGAGGTTGTGGGTTTGAATCTCACTGTCGTTAGCCTTGAAGATGGTTTTCCATGGTTTCCGATTTTCACACCAGGCAAATTCTGGGGCTGTACTTTAAGAAGACAGTCGTTACCTTCCCACTCCAAGCCCTTTTCTATTCCATCGTCGCCATAAGACCTACATGTGTCGGTGCGACGTAAAGCAACTTGTATGAAAAAGAAATCACATAAAAGCCGGGCTAAACAATTCTGCAGTGGAGCGCAGGCTTTCTGAGGTGAAGTTGATGAGTTTGATTCATGCTCAGTCCAGTGGTATTTGAAGTTAATCAAATACGTCAGCCTCATGTCGGCACATTTGCTCGGGGAAACATGACGACCTCGCCTCACACCACTACTCTCCAGCGGAAGCCCGGTGTCTATTAGCAGCTTATAGTATTTACCAGTGGCGTGCACTGAACCCCAGCTACCCCAGCACCGCTGGGACAAATAATTTTGTATTTACAGTTTATTGTTCTTAGAGCGTTTCTTTATCAAGTTAAACAAACTGCAAAGAGCTAAGTCACAGCACATGCACACTATCTCGATAAACGTTCGCCCTACCGCAGAAGTTCAAGTCGCTTGGTGGAATCATGAGCTGTAAGTCTCCTTCTCTTGGGGAGGCAGGGTGGTGATAGCTGTTTGTCTCGCCCGAGATTCCAGCGTCTTACGGCGGCGAAGGAGCTAGTTTGGGTACATGTTAGTTAACACTCGAAGTGTTAAGCGCCAGACACCAGAGGCTAGAAAAAAAGAACAGTATAGCCACTTGCACATAGCCTTGCCAATAAAAATATCCATTTTATGAAATCAATTGTAATAAAAGTAAAGTATTTGTTTAATTTTTGGATTTCGCAGTGTATGAAGGTTTGGGAGCGATTCATTGATGGCACGTGTAGTATGTTTTTCGATGCTTCGTTGCCCAGCGTGAACACAGAGCCAAGGGCGAAGTACAAGAATTTTATACGAGTGGGTTTGCCTGTAATGGTGGTACATTGAGAATTTTTGTAGCGTTCCTCTATGATTATAGGTGAAGTTTCGCGAGTTCTGTGGCATTCTTCGTGAACATAACAGTGGTATACGTCGTGAGGAGTATTTTCCCTCGTTTGTCGTTGCTGTTCCTACGCTCAGTAAGCGACTGAAACGGGAAAAGGCCTGCTAAATTTTGCTCATTGTTTAGATTGGACTTTTTAAGTTATAAATTCAAAAACTTAGTCCCAATATATTTCTGTAAAAACAACGACTGTACTATTACGAAGCGTCAGTGGATGAAACTGTAAGTGCATTGTTTAAAATCTGTTGTCGTTGCTGTGAATACCAATTTCGAAATATGTGCGAGTGTGGGGTTGAAAATATTCAAGTGAGTTATAATTTCTTTAAGTTCTTTAATACCAAAATTATCTTATTTATTATTTATTTATTTATTTATTTATTTATTTATTTATTTATTTATTTACTGCCTGTTCTGTTGGCTTGTTACATTTTCACTTAGTTGTCGAGTGAGTTTCTAAAATAGTAATGTTGATTTTAGAGAAGGTGGTGGAACTGTGATTGCTTTAAAAAAAATGCACCGAGAAAGTGGCCATGCGATTAAGGTCGCGCAGCTGTGAGTTTGCATCCCGGATATATGGGCTCGAAACCAACTGTCGGCAGCCCTGAAGATGTTTCCCTCCGTGGTTTCCTATTTTCACACCAGGCTGAACTTTAATTAAGGCCACGGTCGCTTCCTTCCCACTCCTACTGTAGCTCTTTCCTATCCCATCGTCGTCCTAAAACCTGTCTGTGTCGTTTCAACGTAAAGAAAATTGTAAAAAAAAAAAAAAAAAAAATGCAGCTGGGGTAACGAGTGTGTTCACCGCACGCCACTGGTATTTACTATGTGTACTGTAGCCGGTATTCCCAAATCGTCTACTGAACTCGATACGGTGGAAGGGTAGAAACCGAAGAGAGTGTGAAAAAAGTGGTTCGGCAACTTAGAACTCGTTAACTCAGCAGGCTGCAGGATGTGATTGACTGCTGGCTTCCAGCTCGCTTTCAGCAACTGAGGCCGTCGTATTTTGTCCCCAAACATAAAAGAACCGACACGGAAAATAATTACGGCACATCGGAATCTCCAAAACTCGAAGAAGTGGGACGTAACATCAATACAATTATTATTAAAACATGAAAGTTTTTTTTATTGGCTTTACTTCGCACCGACAAAGGTAGATCTTATGGCGACGAAGGGATAGGAAAAGCCCAGGAGTAGGAAGGAAGCAGCCGTGGCCTTAATTAAGGTAAAGCCCCAGCATTTCCCTGGTGTGAAAATGAGAAATCACGGAAAACCATATTCAGGGCTGCCGACAGCGGGGTTCGAACCCACTATCTCCCGGATGCAAGCCCTCAGCTGCGCCGCCCTAACCGCACGGCCAACTCGCCAGGTACATGAAAGTTTTGAAATCGAGACACTTTCTAGACAACATATACGAACGTGTTGTTCACTGTCATATTGTACAGAAGAGCCAATATATCGAGCAACGAGAGTCTGACTTTGATACGATGTAATCGAGTGATGCAAGAGTGCCGCCATCTTTATATATCAAAATCACCGTGCTGCGAGATAACTTTGTAGCTCTGGACTCCGGCGAGGTGAAACGTCGTGTGGGTTGTCGTTTGATTCGTCTCGGTAAGTTATACTAAAAAAAGTGAACTTTTGAAAAATCGTGATGCGAAGAAGTGCCAAATAATTTCTTTCTTAATCCATTCACCGTCCAGGGTTGGTTTTCTCCCATACAACAGGGAGGAGGACCAGAACCTCGCCCAGGCGGCCTCGCCTGCTATGCTGAACAGGGGACTTGTGTGAGGATGGGAAGATCGGAAGTGATAGAAGAGGAACAGGGCAGGAAGCGGCCATGGCCTTAAGTTAAGTACCAACCCGACATTTGCCCGGAGGAGAAGTGGGAAACAACGGAAAACCAATTCCAGGATGGCCGAGGTGGGAATCGAACCCCCTCTACTCAGTTTACCTATCGAGGCTGAGTGGACCCGTTCCATCTCTCGTACTACTTTTCAAATTTCGTGGCAAAGCCGGGAATCGAACCTGGACCTTCGGGGGTGACACCAACCACTACACCACAGAGGCGGACTCTTCCTCCTCAAAATGTTTCTTCAAAATGACTGAGAGGATAGAGTGGCCTGTAGCAATTTCAAAAAAGTTTAAAATGAACAATGCCTACTCCAAAGCCTTAGCTGGGCCGTGTGGCTCAGACGGTTAAGGCGCTGGCTTGCTGACCCCAACTTGACAGGTTCGATCCTGGCTCAGTCCAGTGGTATTTGAAGGTGCTCGAATACGTCAGCCCCGGCACGCAAAAGAACTCCCGCGGGACTAAAATTCAGGCATCTCGGCGTCTCCGGAAACAATAAACGGCCTTCTTCTTCTTCTTCTTCTTCTTCTTCTTCTTCTTTATGTGCCATATTCTCGCAGAACGTTGGCAATCAGTAGCATGATCTGTTGTTTGTTAATAGCTGTTCTGAACACAGTAAGCTTTGTCACTCCGAACCACTGGCTCAAGTTGCCGAGGCACGATGTTCTACTTCTCCCCGGACATTGTTTTCCATTCATTTTCCCTTCGAATAAAAGTAGTTAGTGGGACGAAAAACAATGATTAGGTATTTTTATTGTTTCAAAGCCTTATCGAGGGCGTCTCATAGTTAAAGCGATGGACTTGTGAGCATCGTAAAGGGCGAGTTCCACGCTACTGGAGCCTCAGCCGAGCACACCTACTGCTCCAGTGTGGAAGTGATTTGAACTCGCGGATATTTGTTTTACGTCACACCGACACAGGTAGTTCTTATGGCGATGATAGGTTATGAAAAGCGTAGGAATGGGAGGGAAGCGACCGTGGCCATAAGTAAGGTACAGCCCCAGTATTCACCTTGTGGGAGATTTTACTTATTAATTCGTCGTCCGCCTCTGTGGTGTAGTGGTTAGTGCGATTAGCTGCCTCCCCCGGAGGCCCGGGTTCGATTCCCGGCTCTGCCACGAAATTTGAAAAGAGTTACGAGGATTGGAACGGGGTCCACTCAGCCTCGGGAGGTCAACTGAGTAGAGGTGGGTTCGATTCCCACCTCAGCCATCCTGGAAGCGGTTTGCCGCGGTTTCCCATTTCTCCTCCAGACAAATGCCGGGATGGTACCTAACTTAAGGCCACGGCCGCTTTCTTCCCTCTTCCTTGTCTATCCCTGCCAATCTTCCCATCCCCCAGCAAGGCCCCTATTCAGCAGAGCAGGTGAGGCCGTCGGGGTGATGTATTGGTCATTCTCCTCATTTGTATCCCCCGACCCAGAGTCTGAAGCTCCAGGACACTGCCCTTGAGGCATCCCTCGCAGAGTCCGAGGGAATAACAAACCCTGGAGGGTAAGCAGATTAAGAAAGAAAGTAATTCGCCTCATCAGTCCAATTTCATCCACTCATTAGTGTGTGTTTCTAGTATGTCACATAATGTCAGAGTGCGCCAGTGAAGTACTGCGACGAAAATACATCGTAAGTTTATTCTTCAATATTTTGTATAAACCTACTAGCCTTCTAAACGTAGACTTTTACCAGAGCAATCTGCTCGGTCAAAAATATAACGTTCCCAGCGAGTTAGTGTAGTAGCCTCCCCAGCACAAATGGTGAAAATTATTTAGGCGAAATAAAGGTTGTATTTTAGCTTTCATTCCTTATCCTGAAGGGTTAAGGCGGGTCTTTTAGAGTGCAACGCCCTCTCTCTTTGGCCAGGAGATGAGTGGCATTTTGCGAAGTTTTAAACAACGAATAGAAGGGATCGATCGTGGCCTACAAGCAGGAACGTTCCGGCTTTTGCCTGGAGGTGAGATTGGGGAAACCATAGAAAACCATTCTTGGGACAGCCGACGGTGGGGTTTGAACCCAATCCCTTCCCGAATGCAGAGATGCACCATAACGATCTGGATGGTCAAAAAAATAAAAAAATAATAATAATGTCCCCAATATGATAGTGAAATAGATCTCGCCAGCACAAATGGTGAATATTTAGGCGAGTGAAAGACATAGTTCGTGCTCGCTCACATTCTACTTGTATCCAAGACGTTAAAAGTTTTTACTATTTGCTTTACGCCCCATCAACACAGATAGGTCTTATGGTGACGATGAGATAGGAAAGGGCTAGGAGTGGGAAGTAAGCAACCAGGGACTTAATTGAGGTACAGCATTTGTCTGGTGTAAAATGGGGTACAACGCAAAACTATAATCAGGCTGCTGGCAGTGGGGTTCGAACCCACTATCTTCCGAATGCAAGCTGCGGATTTAACTACCGGAATAATGTGAATCAGCGTCTTACTAATGGATATAACAGTTTTTCACACAAGGTCAGAACTTAAGTCAAATGTTGCAACAGTGCAATTCACAAGTCACAGTGTCTAAACAGATTCTCAAATATTACCGGCTCACTCTGTATAGCAAAGAGCCTCCGTGGCTCAGGCGGCAGCGCGTCGATCTTTCACTGCTGGGGTCCGTGGTTCAAATCCACGTCACTCCATGTGAGATTTGTGCTGGACAAAGCGGAGGCAGAGCAGGTATTCTGCGGGTACTCCTGTTTGCCGCGTCATCATTCATTCCAACAAAGCTCTCCAATATAATTTCATTTCACCTGACAGTCATTAATCATTGCCCCAGGGGAGTGCAACTGGCTTCGTCTGCCGGCACAATTCCTATCCTCACCGCTAGATGGGGGCTTCAATCATTCCACTCCTAACCCGGTCAAATGGCCGGAAACAGGGTGTGGTTTTTCATTTTCTCTATAGTAAAGGTTATTAGACAAAGATATAATTATAAAATGATCACAATAGAACAATAATTCAATTTTAGTTTTAATCCACACTTCACTACGAAACTATGTCGTTTGTGCTGTACATTCTATGTTCAGGTATATCGGCGCACCAGATTCAGTTACGAGATGTATTCTGTCTCCTTCGCCTATGCCAGACCAGCCTACAGGTTATCCTGGGATTGGAGAGAATTCTCTTTCCTTGTTACTACGTCATATCTCACAGCGCGTGACTTGAAATCGAAGATTATGTCTATTGAAGTTCTCCCAGAGGAAATGTCACGAAGTCTCTCTCGTTGTAGTCTGGGCTTTCCCCATCTCTTGTCTACGTAAACTAAAAATATTCCTTTTTAGTGGTTTGCATGGTTAGTTAAATGTATGACCAGTATACTTTTAACTCAGCTGTGTTTCACTTGGAAGTACCTGAATTGGATTGCCCGGTAAAATCTAGGAAGGAGACAACTATTTCTATAAAGGCACATGGCCCTCGGATTCATTCGAATCTCCCTTTTCCAAACTTTTTCCTGAGTACCACTGAACAAGGGTATGGAGGTCAGAAGTACCATCACTGAACGAGTTGACTGTGTGGCTAGGGTCACGCAGCTGTGAGCTTGCATCCGGGAGATAGTGGGTTCGATTCCCACCGTCAGCAGCCCGTGGATTACCATTTTCATACCAGCAAATGCCGGGGCTATACCTTAATTATGATCACGGCAGCTACCTTCCCAGTCCTAGCTCTTCCCCATTCTTCCGTCACCGAAAACTTTATATGTGCTAGTGCGATGTTACCAAAAAATAAAAAAGTAGTACCGTATATATCAGAAAAAAAAGATAATTAACAACAAAATGAAAGCAAAGAAAACATTATTTTTCGTTTCTGTCTGGTTACTATTTTACTTATGCATAACAAATACCTCCAAACGTTACATAACAAAATGTAACATTAAATTAAGATCATACGTTTTAATTGATTATGATGCTTGTTGTTTAGAGGAGCCTAACATCTAGGTAATCGGCCTCTACGTTTTAATTAGCAAGAATATTTTATCAAAATCATTCTCTTCTTCGACCAGCACGCTTATGGGTTCTGTAACGAAACACGAGTAGGGAGATGGGAAGATTGGAAGGGAAAGACAAGGAAGAGGAAGGAAGCGGCCGTGATCATAAGTCAGGTACCATCCCGGTATTTGTCTGGAGGAGAATTGATAAACCACGGAAAACCACTTCGAGGATGGATGAGGTAGGAATCGGACCCCCTCTACTCAGTTGACCTCCCGAGGCTGAGTGGACCCCGTTCCGGACCTCCTACCACATTTCAAATTTCGTGGCAGAGCCGGTAATCTAACCCGGGCCTTCGGATGTGGCAGCTAATCACAGTAACCACTACACCACAGAGGCGGACTATAGATCAACATTCAAAATTTTATTCCTAATCCATGTACTTCGTTATTCCTTCATCAATACCCTTGGTACTATTATAAGTAAGATTAACTTACAGATACATATCTTCAATAATCTATTCATTGTAGTAGTCCCGGCTGAAGATACCAAAGATAAACGAACACCAGAGAAAACAAGGTAGAAATATCCATCTATCCCTTCGAATCTTCCCCCAGCCTGGGCGAGGTACTGGTCCTCCTCCCCAGTTGTATAACTCGGTCCCAAAGTCTCACGCTCCTGGACACTGCCCTTAGGGCGGTGGAGGTATGATCGCTCGTTGAGTCCGAGGGAAAAACCAACCCTGGAGGGTAAACAGATTAGGAAGAGGAAGAGTAAGAAGAAGAAGAAAATATGATGAATTTCCAAGTAAGAAAGGTTCTCCTCATCATCATCATCTGTTTACCCTCCAGGTTCGGTTTTTCCCTCGGACTCAGCGAGGGATCCCACCTCTACCGCCTCAAGGGCAGTGTCCTGGAGCTTCAGACTCTCGGTCGGGGGATACAACTGGGGAGTATGACCAGTACCTCGCCCAGGCGGCCTCATCTGCTATGGTGAACAGGGGCCTTGTAGGGGGATGGGAAGATTGGAAGGGATTGGCAAGGATGAGGGAAGGAAGCGGCCGTGGCCTTAAGTTAGGTACCATCCCAGCATTCGCCTGGAGGTGAAGTGGGAAACCACGGAAAACCACTTCGAGGATGGCTGAGGTGGGAATCGAACCCACCTCTACTCAGTTGACCTCCCGAGGCTGAGTGGACCCCGTTCCAGCCCTCGTACCACTTTTCAAATTTCGTGGCAGAGCCGGGAATCGAACCCGGACCTCCGGGGGTGGCAGCTAATAACGCTAACCACTACACCACAGAGGCGGCTTAAGGTTCCCCTACGCATTAAAATTATGTAGATTCACATCCATTTAATTTCTTCGGTTATTTTCCAGTAATGACTACACAAGTCTTACATCACTTTTCCCTTTGAAACAGTTTCCGAAGATCTCCGTGATATTTCGTAAGAACCAGTAGCGTCTAGGAGTTCTTACCATTGCTGTTTTCATCTGCATATAATTGCTTTCGTTTTATGTTGTTCTCTTGATAGCCTACCTTTTTTTACAAGGAATGTCCTTGTTACAGGTGCGGAGTACACGGTCGCTCATGGTCACGTTCTCATCTCATCAGTAAACTGGCGGTTCAGATTATTTACCACCACTCTTGTAAGACCTTTCAAACTAACACATTAGTCCAGGTCCACAGCTAAGTGTTCAGTATCTTAGCCTTCTTAGCCTTTAATCCTCGAGTTTGATTACCCGTTGATTAGCCAATATAACCAACTGAAAATGCGCAAGGAATTCAACTGCACAAAATTTGACACTAGCTAAATTCGAAGAATCTGCTATACTAGAGACCCACAACTCGGGGTAAACCTACTGAGTGAGTTGGCCGTGCGGTTCGGAGCGCGCAGCTGTGAGTTTGCATTCGGGAGATAGTGAGTTTGATCCCCACTGCGACAGACCTGAATACGATTTTCCGTGGTTTCCCACTTCCACACCAGGCAAATACTGGAACTGTACCTTAATTAAGGCCACGGTTGCTTTCTTCCCTCTCCTAGCCCTTCCCTAACCCATCGTCGCCAAATGACCTATCTGTGTCGGTGAAGCGCATCGGTATCGGTGGCTGGAGAGGCAGGTGGCTCATACGAATAACGAAGGCGACATAAAGGAACTTGTAAATGGAACTCTATCCTCCATTCAAAATTCCGACTAACTCTTCCACATTTGAATCTGCAATCGTAGGATACGAAGTCCGGCACTACTACTGTTCCACAGAGAGAGCAAATATATCGTTACTGTTGAATCATTCTTTCTTTCTTTCTTTCTTTCTTTCTTTCTTTCTTTCTTTCTTTCTTTCTTTCTTTCTTTCTTTCTTAATCCGATTACCGACCAGGGTTGGCTTTTCCCTTGGACTCAGCGAGCGATCCAACATCTACCGACTTAAAGGCAGTGCCCTGGAGCATGAGACTTTGTGTCGGTGTGATACAACTGTGGAGGAGGATCCGTACTTCGCCCAAGCGGCTTCACCTGCTATGCTAAACAGGGGCCTTGTAGGGGGATGGGAATATTGGAATGGATAGGCGAGGAAGAGGGAAGGAATCGGCCGTGGCGTTAAGTTAGGTACCATCCCGGCATTTGCCTCGAGGAGAAGTGGGTAACTATGGGAAACCACTTCGAAAATGGCTGAGGTAGGATTTGAAACTCCGCTCTACTCAGTTGACCTCCCAAGGCTGAGTGGACCCTGTTCCAGCCCTTGCACCACATTTCAATTTTCATGGCAGAGCCGGGAATTGAACTTGGGCCTCTGGGGGTGGCAGCTAATCACAAGGATATTAATCACAAACTAAAGACAGTCCGGCCCTTTAATATTAGTAGATTATGTAATGTAGCAAAGAATCAGTGTCCGGCCCCTTAGCTAATAGGGCAACATAGCAGCATTCGGTTCATAGGACCTGGGTTCGACTCCTGACTGGACCGGAGGTTTTAGCTCGGGGGCTGGGTATTCATTATCGCCTTAATATATAATTTCATTTACACATCACGGTATCAACACCACAGAAACACACAGTAGTGAAGAAACTGGTCTCCGGCTTAATTCAAATGAATGCCAGGGAGAAGAAGAAGGATAATAATAATAATAATAATAATAATAATAATAATAATAATAATAATAATAATAATAAACTAACATTCGGATGGAATTATTTTCTGTTCCTCTTTGAAGCTGTTTGGTCTGTGGAGTTGTAAATAATTTTCCTAATTTTAAAATATAACATTACTTACTTAGGCTGTTTTTATTATATTCTTATATAATTGTCATCTTTGGAATGGGGTTTATCATCCTGTTCCAGACAGTGTTAAAATTACTGTCGAGACTAGTGACTCATTGTATAAATGCTGACATAAATGTGTCAAGTAGGAGAGCTCATTACTCATTATGGCGGTCTGGATTATGAAGTTGGGGAAGAGGGTCCTGTCAAGGACAAGCGGTCAGATCAGAGTGGTCAGGATTAAGGCAAGGCAAAAGCGACCCTCATCAGGGGAGTCATCGGCTGAATGATATTGAGCAAAGTCTGATTGGGGAGTCGGTACAATCTGCGAAGTTCTATCTCCTGATTAAGATGCATCTGTGGAGCAGGAGACGAGTGGAACGTGTAAATTGGTGAGCGATATCTCGCCATATCTCTAATAAGTGACAGCAATCTCGCAGAATTTACAGCAGGAGAGTTGGCTACGCGGTTTGGGTCATGTAGTTTTGAACTTGCATTTGGGAGATGGTGGGTTCGAACCCAACAACAAGCAGCCTTGAGGACGATTTTCCGTGGTTTTCTAGTTTCACACTACGGAAAATCTGAGATGTACCTTAATTAAGCCAACGACCCATTCCTTCACAGTTCTATTCCTGTCCTTTTCGCTCATCGCCATAAAACCTGTCTGTATCGAAGCGACGTAAAAAAAATCATACACCCTTCCGGGCCTCGAATGTATGACCCACGCAAAAGAATGCCTCCGTGTAACCTGGTAGACAACCACGGGTGAGTCTATAGTGAAGAGCGGCTCGGAATGCCTAACGAGCTTCGAACCGCTCCACTCCTACTTTCTGTGCTGGCCTCGGCAGCTCGAGCACTTGGGGGGTGGTACGTTCGCAAGAAGAAACAAAAACAAATACTTAAGATGGAGCCTTATATAATATGAAAGTAGGATCTCTGGGTTCAACTGTCCACTGGATACTGCTTAGCACTACTACAAATGACAAGAATCATATAATGGGGGTTACGAAGACTAATTTATTCAGAATATGCCATGAAAAAAAGAACAACCCTATACAATGAATTCTCCGCATACGGGAGGAAAATAAAATAATTAACACTTTAAATTGACTTACCTGAGGGCGTCGTCTGCACAAAGGTATAATTGAGGTTTTGCGACCACTATCGTCTATCTTTCCCTCATTAGTTCGTACCTTTGTCGTTAAATTTATTATTCTGTCGATCACACCGTGTTAATCTGAGCTGATGTCCCCCTACTTGATACATTCTATTCTTAGCACGTAATTAACCGGTTCCTACACTACATGATTGCCATATTAAAAAGATATCTGCATAATACACAGACAAAACACACATACCATTGAGCTAAACCCCGGACGCCCTTTATCTGGCACCAAGACAAACAACGTTGAACATCGGTTCTGTTTGAACTCAAAATAATGCACACTAAACACTAAACACACTCATATGTACACATCGTGTATAAATGGGGTCATTCCTGTGAGAAAAACATGGTTATCAATATCTTCGGCCCCAGCGCAAGTTTAATGGAAGCTCGCACAAGGTGGCCCACTCTGACCTGGGCTCGAACTGGACGCCTTCCGGCTGAGAGGTACCTTTCTGAAATCCCTAAGTTATCTACGGCTCATACTACCGGATATTGGGGATCCATAATCATTTAGTAATTACCTTCTAAATCACCGTGATATTATCATTTACACAAGTGTTCTTAGCCGAACCATTTAAAACAAACAAACAAACAGGCACGGTGTGGAACCCAGAGCCCCGAGTCTTTACTACAGTAGCACGGCAGGGCCGCTTTGTTGCGAAGGGAGAGAAGCAAACACACACAAGAATAGAAGGGAAGGTCATTCGGTTTACTGCTACCATCACTCATTCATTGGCTACGCCGGTTTCCTGACCCCCTCAATTACAACGGCCAGCTCTCCTTTCTCGGAGACTTATTTCAGGCCCACTTCATTTGTTTATTCATCATACCGCAGAATTCCCAAGAAATACTCATTTATTCTCTGCCTTCTCATTCTTATCATTGAGCGCCGACTGTGGGCACCATCACTTCCGAATTATCTCATCGTAAAACTATCTGGGCATTCGGTCCTCTCATTACGTCTCATATCGCGTATCATCTTTCCTTGCGCATAGGACTCTCATGATTCCTCTGTTCCACGCTTCTCATTCTCTTCGCTCATCGCCCAAAAAGTTACGTATATTTTTTATTTTGGCCATACATTAAAGACTCCGGCCTCCCTGGGTCTCATCCCAGTTAAATACAAAAAACTCCAGACAATTCTGGTCAAATAATCAAGAATCACGGGAAACTCGCAAATTGTCCCTCACAAATTACCTAAATAACACAGTATGTACCTCTCTTAGCCGGGACTTCTTCTCTCTTGCTGCACATGTCAAAATCATGTGTGTGAGCTACGCATGCATCGTCTGACTGATCCATGAGTTTCTTCAGCATATACGATAGCCATATTGGACATTAACTAACAACCTTTGGACATGGTCTTCCCTGCTCATCAACACAATTGTTCCAACCACAACTAGGGGAACTCAAATATTCTTCTATCCTTGTTTCCCATACTTGTTAGGATATTCTACATATTACTAATAGTAACCCCTCACGAAAAACTAATCATTAAACAAAAAAAGGGTCGTCCGGGAGTTAGCTCCCTTTAATTTACGTTATGATAAAGAACAATAAAATTTCCATATTAGGGCGTGCATTATTTTACAAAATTTAGGTATTACAAAGGAAAAGCTCATCTTATGACCTGGTTATACTTTAACGTGCTAAGAAGATTATATTTTTACATCGAATCATCTGTTTGATGGCCGTGGCTTTTCCTTCCACGGGGGACCCATGGCGGAGCTTACTGCTGCATGGCCTCAGCGCTGGAAACGAACGTGTTGTCCTTCGTTCCTGGTCCACACAAGTCTGTCATCCTGGTTGGCTCGTTCACTGCTGCAATCTGAAAGTAATCCAAAGGGGTAACACTCCACAACTCGTCACACGGTCCTCTGTTTACTGCGACACACACACATAATTTACACAATAAACAGGCAGGTCATTCTAATCCCAGGCGAGTGCATTCACAGACTGAATCGGGTGGCTCACAGTACTTGAGGACCCTGACTCAGAGTAGCGATTTGGATGATACCAATTTATTGATATCACGTACTCCTTTAGGCCGGCATTGTCCATAGCCGACTCCCGCTACTCGTTCATAAATTATGGTCGCCGCTTAATTAATTGACACGCGACACTGAGATATTTGCCTAGGCTCGCTTGGCTATTACTTGACTTCCCATCTACACTTCACAAGGCTTTTATAATCCACGACCGCGACGGACACAATAACACTGTCTTAGTATGCGGTAAATAGGTTTCGGAATGTAAAAACTGGAACACAGTGTAACACACTGTCCTCTCTCAACGACCCGCTAGGAAACTGTGTCCAGCGAGGGCCCGCCCGGCCTTTATTATCTTCACACCGGAAGAGTGGGGGCGTTGATCTTCACGGTTCGTTAAGGACAACAGCTCCTTTCATCCCAGGAATTCAAGACATTTAAATGGTGTGTATTGTAATCCTCTCTTTCCTCCTTTATTTGAACCAGGTGTGATCTACCGACGATCGGCAGTTCTCACGTAATTTGATTCCCGCCTTTTAATTATTCCATTAGCGTCCTTTGGTGGGTGGAGTCATCTTTGAGCGCGATTCATAGCTTGCGGGACGCTTTACATTCACATATATTTGCAATATGTTACAGCTGGACATTTGGTGACCTCATTTCCCCCTTGAATAAAGTATTCTATATTTTCAGTCTGGGATACGCAGAAAATTCATCTCTATTCATTGGTGTGCCTCCCATAATTTTCCCATGTCTGGATCAAAATATCCTATAATTTTTACGCGCCAAAATTCGATGTTGGCGTCCGTGGAACGTGCATAAGAAAACGGAAGTTCCTTCTGTTAGTTCGGAACCCTGGGAAACTAGGCCACACCTCGGGGCGTGTTTGACTACCGTAGCGTCACGTCGTATCTCCAACTCTGTCTGTAAGTTGAGAGGGCTTTTTCACGAAGGCTTGGCTCCAGCCCAACCTTTTCTTTGTTTTCCAGGCGATCTTTCGCGGGTTTCGTTCTGGCCACCCGCCTCTCGATCCCTTCGCCCATCATCCTACCAAAGACGCGACTTTTAGGAATGATTTTAATGGGGTAGAAAGGCACCTGTGATTTCAATGAGCTGGACAGGACCCTGTACGGTTTCTATAATATAAGGATAACTAGGGAATGTACGAGATTAACCCGAACTCTCGGTAAGTTGAGAAACTCTTGTACACAGAACTCATGATTCCTTGTCTTTAAAAAATCTGCAGCATTAAGGAACATTCAACAAGTAACATTGCACATCTCAGCATACTGTATATACAACTCAACGTCTGCCTGTTACTCCGTCTTTATGCATGTATGGTGTCCGCTTATAACTCGAGAACCTCTACAAAGTTTTTTATGCTTTTTGTGCTATTATCTAGCGGAACTCCATAAAGGATTTTGTGTACATTCATTGAAATATTTAACCCTTGAACTTACCGTTCCACCGTTGGTCGTCTGCCACAGCTGCTGCAATAGAGTAATATAGAACTCTTAGATCTTGGGGTCGTAGCGGGTTTATTTCTGTCACCACATTGACCAAACTCGGAGAAGAGCCTAACTACTTTAAATGAGGAGCAAAAATGTGCTTACTAAAATTTTATTCAATTATATCAATGCAAAATGTACATTTATTAAAAATCATCCATAAAATCACTTAATGATAATATTTTTGACGCAGTCACAATACATTGCGTGAGTGGTGTATTCTTATTACTGTTTAACAGTATTTCAGAGAATGTAAAAGTATCATGAACATCGTGGATAGCAAAAAATAGAAAAACGAAAATAAACCTAAAAATCGGCCACCATTTTTCCAAAAGATAACTGAGAATTAATTCACACGATCCGTGGAAAATCTGACCTTCAACAAGTAGAATTCCAGATTCACATTTAATTAAGGTTATCCACCAGTCTGGTATCCTATCGGATATTGGAACTCCCCCGAATGAACCCTTAATCGAACCAAATTGACTATCAGTTGCTTGGGATAGCTTGCGAAATATTATTAAAAAGCATGGTGCTCATTAGAAGTTAACAACAATTGGGACAACCAAAAATAAAATTTCACCCTGTCTTGTCACCTCGTCATACCCTTAAGTTACACAATAATCCCGATGCTGAAACATGCATCACCCCAAACAGATGTTCAGAAGGAACCAACAACAGCTTGATCAGAGGGGATCTTACGTTACGTCGTTCTGAAGGAACAAAACTGAGAAATGCAGGAACACACTAATTCCTTATGCATTTAGAAGAAATGCTAAAACTGAAATTAAAGAAAAGTGATCACTCGAAATTATTCTTATAGAACCAACTCTCATGTTATAAACGGTTAAGTTTAATAAATTACGATTCTACACTAGAAAACAAATGACAGAAATCTTTCCATTTTCAATCACTACGACTGCTATTACGAATCTGTCCACCTACACTTGCCCCATTAAACCAAACTACAAATAATTGTTAGACCAATGTCTCCTAATATAAAGTGAAAGAACGAAAATTGAAAATAAAATGCATTAGCAGCTGACGAATCGAAACCGCATTCGTAACGTAAATCCTACATAAATCAGCTAAATGTCAATACACGGCACTATCACAAGATACCGGACATTCGAACAATAAATCTAAAAGTAAAGAGAGAAAATAAAAAAACAAAAAAACGAAAGTTCATCGAACCTGAACATATGCGCTAAGCAGTAATAATCAATCTCCATTAGCTAGATATCCATGTTGGACAATCCTCACATTCATGCCACCATTGATGCAACGCTATTATGGGAGCGCCTTCTGGCTAGTAAAAATTATGCCGAAACATGGCCTTGATAATACCTGCTAACACTCTTAGCATTCGCATTCACTACTGCAGACACTGACATCGTTGAAGTCGATTCGCAAAACAATTAACCTAAGACTTGGCTATATACAGACGACACCCTAATCCTGTCGTTGAGCCTAGGTAGTGTCTGCACATCCTTAAGTTTATATAATACACGCGGCATCCTAAATCTATCGTTGAACGGATGTTGGGATGTCTACTCATCCGTATATTCATATAATACGCACAACATCCTAAATCTATCGTTGAGTGGATGTTGGGATATCTAGACATCATTAACACATTCAGGTGAAATTGAAACTTCCAACACAATCCCGTATCTTTAAATCTAAACCTTGTAGAAACTCTAACACAGTGAAAAAAAACTCGCCACAGAATGAACGCGTATCTGAAAATATAACTATGTCAATTCCTTCCCATAAAGACGTGAAATCAAAATTAAACAACATGTCTGGCTACTTTAATCCATGACTCAATACAATCTCACCACACGCAGTGAAGTTCGGTAAATGAAAATAAATTCAACATTCGTCTAACTTTACGTAATATCGCCGAAACGGTAATCACCACCATCACGATATCCACACTGTAACTCTAGTGTGAGACTCTAAATTGCCTTTCATCTCCACGTTTTAAACATGTATATCCATGAACTAACCAGTGAAGCAACTTTCCGTCGATTTACACAAGGCAGGCTATCATTCTAATAACAGCCAATATTCTGTCCCACAATGCTTCTAATTAAATCATACTTTCGTCTCGTATACAGAATGGAATTTGGTTACAATAATCAAATATTGCCTTGACCGCGTGTCAGGACATATTTTGTTCATGAGGTCGACTACCACAAGAAAATGCACTTGGCTGATACCACTTAGATTCGTCACTTGGACTTAATTGCCAAAACCAACGGTCTCACAAAAAAATCATACCTACCATGGAAAAACATTGACTTGAAATGAACATAGGCGTTGCAACGCTCTCGCTTGGATCTTGACCATTATTAAATTAGTCAGCTGTTCCGGATTGCTCACAGGACATCGTTATCTTATACAGCCTGACTCAGAAATATTACCTCTTGACATACAGCCTGTGACAAAAATTCCTCTACATCGACAAACAGAGCCTGTTATCCTCAGATTCTTGTTTATTATATATCACTCGTAAAATACAGGCTTACTCCGCCTTTAACATCTTCCTAACTATTCTCATAATATTTCATTTTTCACTACAATCCACTTCTTCCCGTTTGAAACTTTTCAAGTATACGTAATTCCATGACAAACAACTCTATAAGAATCTCACAATTTACTTCTTTTTTTTCCGACCTCAAGAGCAAAATAACGTACCGTGATCTTTTGTATCACAAATACACGGTGTCACCAAATTTAAGCTTCCCAAAAATAAATGTTAACTTTATCAGACTTCACTGGATTTTCGGTATAAATCGCAAGTCTCACTCGACATTAATGCTGAATACATACTTTATCATTTAAAATGTATCCTGACGTAAATATTATTATTATTATTATTATTATTATTATTATTATTATTATTATTATTATTATTATTATTATTATTATTATTTGATATTTGAATTCGTCACGTCCACCAGGACTATTTTATCGTTATCATATTTGTAACTTTGATCAGCTTGAACAATATTTCATTGATTTTCTCATTTTACAGTCCCCTAACGAGATTTCAAGCACATTTAAAAGTTTCGCACCCTGACATTAACAATAGAAACTTCGCCTGGACATCATAATATACTTAAATTTACACATGCAACATAGTAATTTAATGGGACAAGCATGTACAATCTAATCTACAACATATTAAAGACAGACCTGATAATGGTGTCATCTCGGGGATCCTGGGCACATATAAGCCAGCTCAACTCAGATTCAGCCACACATGACTGGAGAATACATTATCTTTTTATATATTAATTATTTTTACACCGATTCTACACTTTTTGTGATATAAAACACATGATTAAAGAATATTCTGGACGACCACTGTATATACGACTTCTCCGTTTCCTCAGAGAAAACTAACTGCCCGTGAGAACTTTCCTCAATCGACTATCGCCAGGTGGGTACTTGATATGGTACCCAAAGCTTATCTGGACCCGCTTATGTTTCGCTTCACTGACTGCAAAACACACAGTACTTTAATAAAAAATATCTATGCCTTCGCGGTTTTCGTCTGCAGAAGTTCAAGAATTCTATGTCAATTCCACTAAATATTTTAACTCGAACCAACTAAATTAATTCATATCACAAGTTATTTTGAGGATACAATTAAAACCCTCTTCTTGGAGATGCGCCGTGTGGGTTCTTCCTTCCGAATTTACAAAGAGAGTGTGTCTGCTGTCCAAAGGGGGATATATTTATAGGTTTTCAGATTACGTTTCCCTGGTCATGAGGTCTGGTGGTGCAATCCTCAACTTCTTAACCACTAGATCAATTTCTCTGAAATTCGCCCCCAAAAATTCAACCTAATTCCAAGTCACGATGGTATTGTTTTCAGACTTTTCCCGTACTTGTAACGAGCGTAATTAAATTTCATGTAGAGAGTATCATGGTAATTTGGTGGCTTGGCCTTGACACGCGCGGACAGATTATTAGAATGGATGTCAAGATTTTCCCAGGCCTAATTAAATTCATTTCCACCCTGTGGATTCTATCTTCATTTAATATTTCTTACAAATTTAAATTATTTATTCCTTGGTTAGTGATATTGCCAAAATCTCTCGTGGTGAAAGTTCATTATATATTGTTAATTATTTAATACTCGAAGTCAGCCGAAGTGTCTCTACAATATCCGAATATATCGCTAGCTTGCCAGGGTGAGTACGATCCCACGGTAACTTCTCCCGCCATGAAGGATGAGATAATCTCGCAATAAAGTATATTGCTGCATCAGTAGTTATTTGTAGCTGCAATATTTAGCTGCATTATTTATCATGGTAGAATTATGGGTTCAATATGATGAAAGAAAACCGAAGGGTAACAATTTCTGCGAAGAAAATATCGAAGGCACTGATGCCAGGCAACAAATTCTACGGCTTACGCTGCCTAAATCCTTAAAAATATCCACAATCCATATGAGTGAATTGTAGAGAATACAAACTATTGGTGCGATGCATAAGTTCGTGCGGTTGTTATATTTTATTTTACTGTCACTGTCACGCACTGTAACTGCCAATCACAATCACTCAGGGATGTATTCACTTTCACTCTCTATGACCTTCTGCCAACGTTCAGGTAGCAGTTGAATGCCTCGCCTGTAGAAGTGTTTTGGTTTTGACTGGAAGAAATATGTTAGCCATTGATCAAGAGAAGCTTCGTCAGCAAACATTTGACCCTGAATGTGGTCAGAGAGAGAGCGGAAAAGATGGAAATCTGAGTGGACAAGGTCAGCGTTTAGGGAGGATGAGGAAGAGGTTACCAGCCAAGTTCAGCAATCACACCTTTGGTTAATTGCGCTTTGTGAGGACGAGCGTTATCATGGAGCAATAAAGACTGGTTGTTGTCTTTATTTTTTTGTTGTCAATAGCATCGGCATACCGTCTTAGCGGGTCAATAAATACAGCAGAGGTTTATCGGAAGAAGTTCATGGTGAAGAATGCCATCTATTTTCCACCAAACATACAAACCGAGCTCGATAGCTGCAGTCGCTTAATTGCGGCCAATATCCAGTATTCGGGAGATAGTAGGTTCGAACCCCACTATTGGCAGCCCTGTCAGTCAATCAATCAATACTGATCTGCATTTAGGGCAGCCGCCCAGGTGGCAGATTCCCTATCTGTTGCTTTCCTAGCCTTTTCCTAAATGATTTCAAAGAAATTGGAAATTTATTGAGCATCTTCCTTGGTAAGCTATTCCAATCCCTAACTCCCCTTCCTATAAATGAATATTTGCCCCAGTTTGTCCTCTTGAATTCCAACTTTATCTTCATATTGTGATCTTTCCTACTTTTATAAACGCCATTCAAACTTATTCGTCTACTAATGTCATTCCACGCCATCTCTCCGCTGACAGCTCGGAACATACCACTTAGTCGAACAGCTCTTCTTCTTTCTCTCAATTCTTCCCAACCCAAACATTGCAACATTTTTGTAACGCTACTCTTTTGTCGGAAATCACCCAGAACAAATCGAGCTGCTTTTCTTTGGATTTTTTCCAGTTCTTGAATCAGGTAATCCTGGTGAGGGTCCCATACACTGGAACCATACTCTAGTTGGGGTCTTACCAGAGACTTATATGCACTCTCCTTTACATCCTTACTACAACCCCTAAACACCCTCATAACCATGTGCAGAAATCTGTACCCTTTATTTACAATCTCATTTATGTGACTACCCCAATGAAGATCTTTCCTTATATTAACACCTAGATACTTACAATGATCCCCAAAAGGAACTTTCACCCCATCAACGCAGTAATTAAAACTGAGAGGACTTTTCCTATTTGTGAAACTCACAACCTGACTTTTAACCCCGTTCATCAACATACCATTGCCTGCTGTCCATCTCACAACATTTTCGAGGTCACGTTGCAATTGCTCACAATCTTGTAACTTATTTATCACTCTATATAGAATAACATCATCCGCAAAAAGCCTTACCTCCGATTCCACTCCTTTACTCATATCATTTATATATATAAGAAAACATAAAGGTCCAATAATACTGCCTTGAGGAATTCCCCTCTTAATTATTACAGGGTCAGATAAAGCTTTGCCTACTCTAATTCTCTGAGATCTATTTTCTAGAAATATAGCAACCCATTCAGTCACTCTTTTGTCTAGTCCAATTGCACTCATTTTTGCCAGTAGTCTCCCATGATCCACCATATCAAACGCTTTAGACAGGTCAATCGCGATACAGTCCATTTGACCTCCAGAATCCAAGATATCTGCTATATCTTGCTGAAATCCTACAAGTTGAGCTTCAGTGGAATAACCCTTCCTAAAACCGAATTGCCTTCTATCGAACCAGTTATTAATTTCACAAACATGTCTAATATAATCAGAAAGAATGCCTTCCCAAAGCTTACATACAATGCATGTCAAACTTACTGGCCTGTAATTTTCAGCTTTATGTCTATCACCCTTTCCTTTATACACCGGGGCTACTATAGCAACTCTCCATTCATCTGGTATAGCTCCTCCGACCAAACAATAATCAAATAAGTACTTCAGATATGGTACTATATCCCAACCCATCGTCTTTAGTATATCCCCAGAAATCTGATCAATTCCAGCCGCTTTTCTAGTTTTCAACTTTTGTATCTTATTGTATATGTCATTGTTATCATACGTAAATTTTATTACTTCTTTGGCCTTAGTATCCTCCTCTATCTCGACATCATCCTTGTAACCAACAATCTTTACATACTGCTGACTGAAAACTTCTGCCTTTTGAAGATCATCACATACACACTCCCCTTGTTCATTAATTATTCCTGGAATGTCCTTCTTGGAACCTGTTTCTGCCTTAAAATACCTATACATACCATTCCATTTTTCACTAAAATTCGTATGACTGCCAATTATGCTTGCCATCATGTTATTCTTAGCTGACTTCTTTGCTAGATTCAATTTTCTAGTAAGTTCCTTCAATTTTTCCTTACTTCCACAGCCATTTCTAACTCTATTTCTTTCCAGTCTGCACCTCCTTCTTAGTCTCTTTATTTCTCTATTATAATAAGGTGGGTCTTTACCATTCCTTACCACCCTTAATGGTACAAACCTGTTTTCGCATTCCTCAACAATTTCTTTAAACCCATCCCAGAGTCTGTTTACATTTTCATTTACCGTTTTCCACCGATCATAGCTACTTTTTAGAAACTGCCTCATGCCTGCTTTATCAGCCATATGGTATTGCCTAACAGTCCTACTTTTAAGACCTTCCTTTCTATCACATTTATTTTTAACTACCACAAAAACAGCTTCATGATCACTAATACCATCTATTACTTCAGTTTCCCTATAGAGCTCATCTGGTTTTATCAGCACGACATCCAGGATATTTTACCCTCTGGTTGGTTCCATCACTTTCTGAATCAGCTATCCTGAAAATGGTTTTCCGTGGTTTTCCATTTTTCACACCAGGCAAATGCTGGGGCTGTACCTTAATTAAGGCCACGGCCGCTTCCTTCCCACTCCTAGCCATCTCCTGTCCCATCGTCGCCATAAGACCTATCGGTGTCGGTGCGACGTAAAGCAATTAGCAAAACAAAAAAAACAAAAAAACAAAAACAAAAAAAAAAACATACAACATAATTTTCTGTGTATGACACTCTCCTTGGTCAAAGCGTCCTGCTCGGAAGCGGGAGAACTATTTTTGTGCTGTTCTTTCAGCAATTGCTTCACTCCCGTACACTTCACAAATTGTTCTCGCGGCTCCTGCTGCACTGATTCCTCCGTTAAAGTCAAAGAGTAAAATGTGTCGGAAATGCTCAACTTGACATTCCATATCTGTTTGTCTGCAATATACACATATAATACGTTCACAAGCAAGAAAGCCTGTATTTCGCAACACACAAACTCCAAACTCAGTTAAAACAACGGAATAACGATAAGCAATCCCTTCATGCCGTCCGCCTCTGTGGTGTAGTGGTTAGCGTGATTAGCTGCCACCCCCGGAGACCCGGGTTCGATTCCCGGCTCTGCCACGAAATTTGAAAAGTGGTTCGAGGGCTGGAACGGGGTCCACCCAGCCTCGGGAGGTTAACTGAGTAGAGGTGGGTTCGATTCCAACCTCAGCCATCCTCGAAATGGTTTTCCGTGGTTTCCCACTTTTCCTCCAGGCGAATACCGGGATGGTACCTAACTTAAGGCCACGGCCGCTTCCTTCCCTCTTCCTTGTCTATCCCTTCCAATCTTCCCATCCCTACACAAGGCCCCTGTTTAGCATTACAGGTGAGGCCGCCTGGGCGAGGTACTGGTCATTCTCCCCAGTTGTATCCCCCGACCAAGAGTCTGAAGCTCCAGGACACTGCCATTGAGGCGGTAGAGGTGGGATCCCTCGCTGAGTCCGAGGGAAAAGCCTAACCTGGAGGGTAAACCGATGATGAAATGAAAAAATGAAATCCCTTCATGCCGCATTGTTGTCGACCCAAAAGAATCCCGCACGAGCTTATGCAATCGACTCTTATAAGTAGAAAGTACGGGACTAGAGGGCCACCTGGTATGTATATATATATAGAGAGAAATTTTATTCTGTGTTGTCGCAGTTCATTGCCCCAGCCAGTTTTATTCTCCCTCTTAGATCATTCCTACTTTACCACATAATCATTCTAGGGGCAATATAAATTGCTGATCTCCATGAATAAGTTCAATAAAGATAAAAATAAACTCCCATCGGGTTACTAGCCAGGTTCAAGTTTTCAAAACTGACAACGCATGGATGACTTGCATGTCAACGATATCGCTCCAGTAAATTTCTTACTCTTCACTCCAAGACAGTCGTAGCGTTTATAGATATGAAGTATAGGCGACACTGCGATGGTTCTGGTATTTTACTGATCGACTTTGGATATCAAGGCTGTGAGCACTGTGTGCTTACCACCAGGGTGAGTTGTCTTTGATAAGATTGGAAAGGAAGTGGGGACCATAATACTATATTCGAGTAATCTTAGTGACAGGAAAGCCCACGGAGAGTGCACTTATAACCCAGTGACATATCATATTATTTTGAAGACTGTAGTACATAATTCCAGGGGCTGCCTGGCCGAGGCGGTCAAGGCGTGCTCGGTTCGCCCGGAAGGACGTGGGTTCGAATCCCCGTTAGGAAGTCGTAAAATTTAAGAAACGAGATTTCCCTTCAGGAGGTGCAAATGGCCGTGAGGTTCACTCAGCCTACTCCAAAAATGAGTACCAAGTTAATTCCTGGGGGCAAAGGTGGCCGGGTGTAGAGCTAACCACTCTACCCCATCACGTGCCGAGGTTAAAAATGGTGGAAGCCTTTACCTTCCACTCCTCCAAGGGCCTTCATGGCCTGTACGGAGGTGACTTTGCCTTGCTTTGCTTTGCTTTGTAGTACATAATTCCTCTCTAAAGAATGACGGTGAAATCCTGACATTCACCTCCCCGCGGTAGAGAGGGAGCAACGACGGCATATAAAAATAATATTTTATATGCAGGCGGCTAACGAATGAAGGGACCGATTATCTCCCGGTATAAGGAGATCCCCTATACCAAGTGCCAACAGTCTCTTTGAGAGTGGATGAGCGGGTATGGGTAAGGGCACTCTATTGTGCTGGGGACAAGAAATTGTTCCCAAAGGCGGAAGAACCAGTTTGGTCAACGGAATTAGGATGTAGAAGGCAACGGGAAAACACTGCATTAAAGATCCTGAGAGATATTCCAATAAATCTACAAGGCATTGCTGCAACGTCAAGATCGGTGCTGGCCGTGTGGATCGTCTACCTCCGTTTGGAGACGACGTCTTAAGAAGAAGATGTACATAATTTGATAAGATGGACTTCGGGAATTTCGGAGCCTTTGTAATAGACCGTTGAAGCCGTCTATGACAGCAAGTTTTCAAGATAAAAATGGGGATATACACCGCTGGCCATTAAAATTGCAATATCAGGAAGGACGTGAGCCATCACAAAAACATTTAATCGACGAAATACTCCTTATACACAGATGGCATGACTACCCTTGCATCTCGGTACGATAGATAGATATATTCATTGATAGATAGATACATAGATAGATAGATAGATAGATAGATAGATAGATAGATAGATAGATAGATAGATAGATATATGGATAGATATATGGATAGATAGATGGATAGATAGATAGGAGCCTTTATTGTCTCTGGTGAAGTTATGGCTCCTGGCCTTCTCTTTCGCGACGTATAGAACATGAGGAAATCATTACCGTGTGGCCGTACCACAGGTGGCAATAATCGCTGCTTCACGACATGGCATTCAGACGAAGAGTGGATGTCCTTCTAAGTTATATCCACCTCGAATTGTGCCCAAGTTACGCTGTACCCACGGGTGTCATATGACTGGCCAGTCGTCATCCGGCCATATGCCACACGTTTTCTATATGGAAGAGATCGGTGAGCGCATTAGCCAAGGAAGCAATGTGACATGGCAATCATCCAGGAATCATCGGATCATCTATGCAAGTGTGCCACATGCAGTGGTACATCATGCTTTTGGTACAGAGCCGCAGGCTGGTCTAGGGGATAGGGGACAACAAGGATTAGTGGTGGGTGCACAAGCGTTGCGGACTAGGTTCCGTAGGCAACCGATACTATAAATCCCGCTACCGAGCCGGTATGTGATTGAATAATACAGGACTTGGTCAGGTGTGGGCTACGATGCTGCTAAAAATCGATGCGACCATCATAATGTTGCAAGCAGAAGCACGATTCGTCCTCGGAAAAGACAATGACATCATCCGACATGGCCCGAGTTCCACACATCATTATGACCGCAGTAATCGCTGCCTGAATAAGATACCCTGCTGCTAAAGACGGTGACGAATCGTATGCGCGGGCACGGTTTGATGAGCTACAGACCTGAAATCCTGAACGAGGGTGCTTGGTGTTGTGGTATGCACAATAATCTCCATATCCGCCAGATGTCCATTCTCACGCTCGTTGATACGCCTAGATGAAATGAAATGTCGTATGGCTTTTAGTGCCGGGATATCCCAGAACGGGTTCGGCTCGCCAGGTGCAGGTCTTTCTATTTGACGCCTGTAGGCGACCTGCGCGTCGTGATGAGGATGAAATGATGATGAAGACAACACATACACCCAGCCCCCGGGCCATTGGAATTAACCAATTAAGGTTAAAATCCCCGACCCGGCCGGGAATCGAACCCGGGACCCTCTGAACCGAAGGCCAGTACGCTGACCGTTCAGCCAACGAGTCGGACATACGCCTAGATGATCGGATATCCGCTTCAATGTGTCTGCATTCTTATAAACTGGAAACCAATTTCACAGAAGGATAATCTCCAATCCGCATAACTCAAAATTCTAACATCTTCAAAGATGGAAATCAGCTTGTGTGTGATTGCAGTTCTTCGACGTGGCGTACTAATTCCGTCTGCGTGCACAAAATGCACGGAAGCACAATGTCACCGCCTGATAAAGGCTCTCCGGTCTCCACTTATATGCTTATCAGTAGACCCCGGATTTTTATGCAGTAATAGGTTAGAATGCAAACTAATTTGGATTTTAGAATGCGTAGTCTAGGCCGCTATTCCGTAATGTAGTGAGAGTAACATACATTCTAGGGGTTCTGATCTGCCGAACCCCTAAGGTCTATGCAAAACTCATAACATAACCGTTGTATAGTCCGCGCACCTTTTAGCGATATTACCTCGTACGGGGTTGAGGAGTAAGGAGGGAGCTGTCCCGGTTCCGGTTATACTGCCAACTGAATGGAAATGAAATCTGAATTGAATTGATAATATGATCGATCGATATGAATTTTCTAAACATTTATTATCTGACGCCAACAACTGTGTCACACATAATTATTTAATATTATATAACGTTTCTCGATGCGAATCTTGTTCCTAGCATGAATTCTATAGTTTGGCTTCGCTGTGTAAAAAGACAACAGTGCTAGTATGTAAAATGTACGCCAGATGTCGCACAGCGATGCACAAGCGACTCATAGTTTGTGTTTCAAAGGTTGCCAATACGAATCTCGAAGATAACCGAGGTCGACCGACTCAGCACTAGGGTGTGCATGTATCAGTAAAAGGTGCGCGTACGGTACTTGCTTCAGTAAGTTTGTATTCTAACCTATTACTGCATAACAATCCGAGCTCTACTTATCAGTATCGCTATAAATATACGGTACGTGCTGCAGCACTGGACTCAAACTACTCACGTTATTTTCCTACTCTTCTCTACATAAACAAAGGGAGAGTCGATGGAATGATGTAGAATTAGAGATGCATATGGAAGACGGAGCATTGTTTTAAAGATCCGGTGTATCTTATGGTACAACATATTCCCAAGCGAGGAAAACTACACTCAGGTTAGTGATGAAAGTTTTTGAATCCATATCACTGGAACGTGTTCAAATTCGCATGAGCGCATGTAGTGAAGTGATGACAGATTTTCTAACTCTTATTGTTACTGTTATTATCATTACTGTCAAGGTTCTCTTGGAAGTTATTACGTCAATTGAAATGCCAGAAGGTACTCCACGACGATGTGATCTGTCAACGACATGCACCCAACGCTGTATTTACGTCAGCTCCATTCCAAATCTAAAATTAATTTCTCAGTACTGGTTAGGAAGTGTGCTGAAACTTGGACGAGCCAAAATATATCACTTATAGCGCATGGAGCATTGTGACAAATGGCATTCCGTGGAAAATGAGCATGAGGAGAAAATGAAATCTTTGGATTTACAGATACAATTCTAATGGTATATGGTAAGAACAGACACGTGAAATCCTAGAAAAGAAAATAAACAGTTGGATAACGAATACATTAAAACGGAAGTGAATATAGTTGGATGTAGGGCCTACACAATACAGTATATCAGGGCAGAAGCTATTAAGGAGCGTGATGTTCTAAGCTTACATTCGGACGATGGTGGCTTCGATCTTCGCTACCGATGCCCAGAAGACTGTTTTCCGTGATTTCCCATTTTCATCCGGACTAATTCTGGGGCTGTACCTTAATTATTAAAGTAAGGAAGATACAAAGGCAACGTAATATCTAGATTGTCTTCATCAGATGCACGTGGCCAGTTTTGTTATTTGATACTTTCCTCGGTATGAGCACATACATTTATTTACAATATCTCTACTATCGAACATTTCACCTCTTATATTATATAGTATTTTCAATGGCCATGACAGGACTGAATATGTATAAGTATGAAGATTTATACACAGGGGTGCAGCTAACAGGGAACTGGCGTACCGAGGTAGTAAAGGTGTGTTCGGTTCACCCCGAAGGACTTGGGTTGGATTCCTTGCCAGGAAGTTGAAATGTTTTGTAACGAGACTTCCACTTCTAGAGAAGCTACCCTTAGGTTAACTCAGCCTGCACGAAAAATGAGTACCAGGTTAATTCCTGAGGATAAAGCGCTATCACAGTTAGCGCCGACATTACGGATAGTGGAAGCCTTTACCTTCTACTCTTTCAAGGAGGGGAGGAAGAAAATCCACCGGGCGAGTTGGCCGTACGGTAAGGTGCACGCACCTGTGGGTTCGAACCCCACTGTCGGCAGCCCTTAGGATGGTTTTTCGTGGTTTCCCATTTTCACACCAGCCAAATGTTGGGGCTGTACCTTAATTAAAGCCAAGGCTGGTTCCATCCCACGCCTAAGCTTTTCCTATCTCATCGTCGTCATACGACTAATCTGTGTCGGTGCGCCGTAAAGCCAACTGCAAAATAAAATAAATAAAAATCAATTGTAGGAGCAGGAGAGAAGTGAAGTCGAATTCACTACAGCAGAAAGGAAAATAAGAAACGGGGGAGGAAGGAAGAAGGATAGAAAGCGAGAAAGAAAAGACTTAGCTAGACCTTGTTTAAAATATGATTGGAAGAATTTAAAAGAGACGGAAACGTGAGATAAGAGTACAGATAGGGAGAGGAGAAAATATAACAAAGAAATAATTGAGAAGGGAAAGATGGGACAAAGTCAATACGTGGGAAAGGTAATAAAATTAAATTGTATTAAGGGGTAAGAGGAAAGGAACAAATAAACGGAAAGAAATGTGGAAAAGGAAGGAACAGCAATGATGATGTAGGGAGTAAGGGAAAATTAAATGAGGTGAGGATGAAATGAAGAATTATGGAGAATAAAATAATGAAAATAGGGAGGAATGTAGGAGAAAAGAAAGAAGAGGAGGGAACGAATGAATGAAGGAAGGAAGGATGGAAGGGAGAAAGAAAGGAAGGAAGGAAGGAAGGAAGGAAGGAAGGAAGGAAGTGGTGCTATGCTGAAATTTTAAATCTAGACTGCACGTGTACTTGAACGAGGTCTTTGTTATGTTCCTTCCCGGCGATGAAAAATTCCAAACAATACATGTGCAGAATAGAGATTATCTGCTTTTACTGGTTACAGTAAAAAAAAATGTGGACAAATTGACGGAGCACGATGTTATCTATCCTCTGTGTACATCAATGTACACAAGGACCGTTGAAAATGTTGTCACGTTGTTGACAAGCGGTGGACTTCGTGTCGTTCACGGTCGTGAGGTAGTCACCTTGTGATTTGTCCCCGTATCACGATTCTGTGAATGCCAGTCGTGATACTACTTTCTGTTCGCTTCTTCTGATTTGTATTGTAAACGATGATGCGCACTGACCTGAATTTAATAGAACTAAAAGCATTGCTCATTTTCTTACCTCGGAAACGGAAAAACTGGATCGGACGTGAACCTCATCATTATATAGTATTAACTGATTATTGAGAAAGAAGAGTTATCTTAACGAGATTTTCTTTCAGCGGTAACTTCACTATTGTGGTTGTTCATATGTTAAAATTGCTCTGGACTTGGGCACATTTTTTCAAGCTGTGGATTTTTCCGGGTCCTGGTAAAAAAGTTACTGAGAATCGAGTTTCTATCTCCTCAATATTTCTATTTTCTGTTTTAGTTGCATTCTTGCCTCTCTCGGTTCTATCTTCCCTCCTTAAGGTTAAATAATAGCGTCATTATAGAGCCTCATTAACTGAACAATACTAAATAATTTTATTTAGACATGTTTTTCACTATAGTCCATTTCTCAACTCCATTATGAGTTCTCTGATAACATAGTAATTAGTGAGCTATGAGCCCAAACTTCTCTACTGTTACTATTTTCCACTTTTGTTTCATTCTTGTATCTTTGGCACTCGCTCGTTTTTTCCTTCTCTCTCCACTAACCCCTCCCCCCCCCCCTGTGGAGGAGATGGTATAATACGTCCATTGTATCTTATGTTGTAAACTGCGACGTAAAGGGGAACCAGAAGCTCCCATCTTTAGAGCGCGGGTTTGCTGTCACAGTTCCCCTAGCTATTTCCACTTTCGCCCAGCTCCTTGCTTTTAATTTCTCATAAGGACTTCCTTGATCAACTCTGGTCGGGATGTAATTCAGTATTAATATTATTGTTATGGTTGTTCCGGAGTTTTCGTGGCTCACAATGGAATAGGAAGCGCCTGGGTTGAATGGATGGACATGGAATTACTTAGAGCAGCATTTAACATAACAAATTTGGAAAATTTTATTTTATTCCTTTCATAAAATTGAAAGATAGAAAATCTAATAGGATTAGATTTTTCTTTTGCCAGTGGCTTTACGTCGCACCGACACAGATAGGTCCTATGGCGACGATGGGATAAGAATGGCCTAGGAGATGGAAGGAACAGGCCGTGGGCTTAATTAAGGTAGAACCCAAACATTTGCGTGGTGTGAAAATGGGAAACCACAGAAAACTATCTTCAGGGCTGCCGATAGTGGGATTCTAACCCACTATCTCCAGGATACAAACTCACAGCTGCGCGGCCAACTCGCCCGGTAATAGAATGGCAAGGTTAATAACGAGCTCGTCAAGTCTAACAATATCTTGGACTTAGAAGTCCATAATCAGGTACAAAAAACTTGGAATAAATATCTAGTCGTTAAATTACACAGAGAAGAGCATAATTGCTCCTGACAGGTACAATATTTGAAAGAGCAGGTAGGCCTACACTTTATAGGAGTCTGCGCTCTAAGTACAAGTCCCTAAGAGGCGATCAGTTTCTTTTAACACAATAAAATTACACCAGGCAACTTACTGGGTGACCTCACATTAAAGTGTTCATACACAGTTTCCCCATGGTGAGCATATCCATTGCTCAACAATCAGATTAGTCACTGTTTCCAAAGGGAACTCATACCTAACATAGGGGGGCATAATTTCCCATACTACACGGCCTTAAGAGAGGGAAGGTTGTACATAACCGGCCAGGAGGCGAAAGACCAGCACTCCTCACAGAAATGTCTACAACCTTAAGTGTGCTTAAGGCCCAGTGATACAGAGGCTAATCCTATACTACAAAGGGGTGACTAAAGAATGAACATCTTCTTCTTCTTCTTCTTCTTGCGTTACGGCCTCTGTAGGACCACGGACAGCTCCTTCATGGATTGCATTTTCTTCTTCTCCTCCCAGAACCTCTTCATCCTTTCTCTTCTTCTCTCCCACTCTTCTTCCGAGATATTCAGTATCCTCTTCTCTTGTCTACTCCACTAGTGACTCTCAATCCTTTTCCTGTATCCATCCCTATCATTGATCTCTGGCATATTAGTCGGTATGTACTTGCTTCTCCAATTTTCCTTTTCTTCCACCTTGATCCCCAATTCCGACCAATCTTTCCGGAGTTCAACTACCCACTTGGTTCCTGTCTTACCTCGTGTCCTCGCTGTTGTTTCCCATACTCTTTTCGTCATTCTATCCATATTCATCCTGATTACATGTCCCGTAAACCATGCTCTTTTCAGTCTGATTTCTTCTGAGATTGTCCTCATGTTCCGGTATGGTTCTTCCCTGGGTCTCCTCATCCATCTCTCACCTCCTCTCTTAGGGCCTAGTATTTTCCTCAATGTTTTTATCTCCTCTTTCTCTAGTTGTTCCGCACCATTTCTTCCTAGTGCTATTGTCTCAGCAGCATATAATACAGCATTTCTCACCGTTGCCTTGTAATGTCTAATCTTTGCGTCTGTAGATATATTCTTTTTATTGTATATATCTCTGGTCATACAGAAGGCTGATCGCATCTTCTTTATCCTCTCTGTTATTCCCTCATTGCTCCTATTCCTTCCTGTTATAAATTCAAAGCGAGACAAAATTTACAAAATGTAAAGGCTGAAATCTTTAGTCACCCGATTTCAAGGTTGAATGGAAGAGGGCAGAGGGTCACCACTCTTCGTTCCCTTACATTACGTATTTCCCAGTAGGGAATAGAACCAGAATCCAAACACTTCGCCGAAAACCCTACATTTAAACCACCAGTTTACAAAATTACATTAAAAGAAAACAGCTGAAACCTTCCTCTCAAGCCACCCGCAGGTGCTATCACATGTTTAGATAAATTCTGTCATTACGTTGTATCGCTGGATGTTCTTCAAGCAGGCTGCGCCCTTGCCCCCTAGCCCTCTGTCAAATCGCACTCTCAAGCACTGGAGCAATTCAGACAAGACGGCCCTAAAGTGTCCTGCTTTTATAATTCCGTAGGGGAAGCCTCCAGATTAATTGGAACTACACCTTGCTTATAGGCTGAATTACCCTAAACACCCTCGGATTTCATTGGCTAGAGAACATATTTACAAGCATCTTATAGGTAGATTACAGTAGAGGAGGAACCAGCTCATGTGTTGACAAGTTCGGTACATTTAAAAAAAGCAATCTTCAGAAAAAGGTTTACCAATAACAAAAATGAAATTTCCTAATCTGTTAGTTCTAGTCTATAAGGGTGTGCTAACCAATAGATGGTAGAGCCATCTAACCGTAGAAGAAGAAAGTCTTTGAGAGTTTACAAGTTCAAGTCAGTTGGCATAGATGGCAGTTTAAATAGCTGGGGAAGGTGTGCGCCTGGTATTATTATTATTATTATTATTAGATGCGAAAAAGACCAGAAAACTGATCACGCAAAGCTCACTTAGAAGTTGTGCATTTCCTTCTTTGCCAGGCAGCCTTCAGTTTTTCTCTCATCGTGGTTCTTCGTTCTTCTGTCCACTTAGCTCCTGTCTTCTTCTTGTGGTTTCTCTCTGACTCTACTTCCCACTTGTTGATTTTCGTTCTGTAGCAGGTTCGGTCAGCGATGTCGGCCACTTTGATTCCTGATTTTTCCAGGTCTTGGCGGATTTCCGTTGTCCACCTATTTGTTTTGATGTTTTCTGTTGCCTCAAGTAAGATTCTTGTCACTCTGTTTTCTGGAAGGCGTTTGATGTGTCCGTAAAATTTCAGGCGTCTTTTTCTGATGTCGGCCGCAAGGTTTGAGATCTCCTCGGTTTTTGTACGAGATTGCAGTCTATATCCTTCGTCAGTCAGTTTTGGGCCGAGAATTTTTCTGATGATTTTACGTTCCTCTTTCAGGATGTCTTCGAGTACTGTCTTCCTGTGGAGATCCAGTGTTTCACTCGCGTATAGTATTTCAGGTTTGATCACAGTGTTGTAATGTAGAATTTTGGTGAAGATTGAAAGGCATTTTTTGTTGTAAATGTTTTGCGTTCGGCCGAGGGCTCTCTTCATTTCTTTGGATGCGGACCTCGAAGGCCTTCTGTTCTTTTCCTGTTGGTACTATAATTTCTCCGAGATATCGGAACTCAGTTACTTTTTCGATTGTGCCAAATTTCCTGTTCAAATACTGGAGGCTGCAGTGGTTGCACATGACCTTGGTTTTTGAGAAGGAGATTTGTAGGCCGAATTTTTCTGAGCATTTCTTGAGAGTTTCGATTTGGCTGATTGCCTGTTGTTCGTTTGTTGCAAGGATCGCGAGATCATCTGCGAAACCGAGACAGGAGATTTTTACATGTCTTCTTGTCATACTTAATGGTTGCCAATTTCCTTGAGCTTTTAGAGCTTGTTCCCATTCTCTCATGATTTTGTCCAGGGCTATGTTAAAGAGTAGTGGGGAAAGTCCATCTCCTTGTCGGACACCGGTTTTTATCTGAAAATTTTCAGATATATTTCCCATAAATTTTACTTGGGAGGTTGTGTTGGTGAGAGTTAGTCTGATGATTTTTTGAGTCTTGTTGTCCAGTCCGTACTCACTCAGTGTTTGGAAGAGAGATTGCCGGTCAATGGAGTCGTATGCTTTCTGGAAGTCCACGAAGGTGCAGATTGTGGGTTGTTTTCTTGTGTGTCGTAGTTTCAAGATGGTTTTCAGGTTGAGTATCTGTTCTGCACAGGATCTGTGGGGCCTGAAGCCCGCTCGGTATTCGCCTATGAGTGGTTCTAGTTGTTCCTGTGTTCTTTGGAGGAGGACTGCAGAGAGGATTTTGTATGTGACTTGCACCAGGGAAATTCCCCTGTAATTGTTCACATCTGTTCGGTCACCTTTTTTGTGAAGTGGAACGAGGAGGGCATTTGTCCAATTTTCTGGTAGTTTTTCCGTTGTCCAAATTTCTTGTATGATTTGTGTGAGTTCTTGGAGAGAATTCTTTCCTAGATGTTTAAGAAGCTCCGCTATGATGCCGTCGTCTCCGGATGCCTTGTTGTTTTTCAGTCGTTGTATGTGTCGGTGTATTTCCTCTTGTGTAGGTGGGGATGTGTCTGGGTTTGGGTTCGGGTGGGGTTTAAGTGGAAACCTCTCCGTTGGTTCTGGGCAGTTGAGTAGTGACTCGAAGTATCTCGCGAGTTCCTTGGTGTTTTCGTCATCTGTGAGTGCCAATTTTCCGTTTTGTTTTCTGAAGCAGAGGTTCTTGGGCGTGTACCCATTTAATCTGTTGCGGAAGACGCTGTAAAAATCTCTGGTGTTGTAGTTGCGGAAGTCCTGTTCGGCCGACTTCAGTTGGTCCTCCAGGTATTTCCTCTTGGTTTGTCTGATGAGTTTAGAGGTCTGTCTGAGGACTTCGCGGAATTTTTCTTCGTTTTCAGGTGTACGGTTGCTAATGAACTTATGGTATGCGTTTTTTCTATTCAATATGGCTTGGTCACATTCGGTGTTCCAAAACGGGTGTCTGCTCTTTTTCTGTAGTGGAATTTGCTCTGATGCACTCTTCATGATTTTTTCGTGGAATTCGTTCCAAGTTTTGGCTGGGATTTTTTCCCATGTTTCCCTGAGATTTGATGTTTTTATTTGTGCTGTGTCCAATTTTTTGTTTGCCTTGGATTTCTGGTAGAAGCGTTTTGGGGTAAATTTCACTTTGATTCTTGTTAGATGATGGTCCGAGTCAATGTTAGCTCCTCTGCGGACTTGAACGTTGTGTACTTCTTTTTGTGCTGGGAAGGAGATGGCGACATGATCGATCTGGTGTTTGCCGCAGCAGGTGTTGGGTGATTCCCATGTGAAGAGCTTATTGGGGTTTTTCCGTAGGGATGTTGACATGATTTTCAGGTCGTGTTGTTGACAGAGCTCGATGAGGCATTTGCCATTTTTGTTGGTCTTTTCGTGTGCTGAGAATGGTTTTTCTGTAGCACTTTTCTTTACCAATTTTACCGTTGAAATCGCCGAGGAGAATGATGGTGTCTTTTTCAGGTATTTTGATGAGTGTGGTTTCAAGTTTGTTCCAGAAGTTTTCTGTTTGTTTCTGATCTTTGCAGTCGTTGGTGGGTGCGTGGGCATTTACAAAGGTTTAGTGGCGATTTGCACAGCGAAGTCGTAAGGTCATTAGTCTGTTGTTTATGGGTATGATCTCTTCTACGGAGTTCACGATCTTTTTGTGTACGAAAAAGGCCATGCCTAACATTGGTGTGGCTTTTCCTACTGTTCGTGTAGTTTTGCTCTTGAAAATGCGGTAGTTACCATATTCTGACGTCTCCGACTCAGTGAATCTGGTCTCTTGCACGGCTAGTAGCTGGATTTTTTGCTGATCTAATTCTGATGTTAATCTGAGAAGTTTTCCTACTTGTAGGAGTGTGTTTACGTGATTATTATTATTATTATTATTATTATTATTATTATTATTATTATTATTAGTTTGCTCTGTTAGGGTCTTCTTCAAGCTTTGTTCTTCCTTCTTCCTCCTCCAATACTCCTTCATTTGATCACTATGCTTCCTTTTCTTCTCCCCACACCATTTGGAGCCTGTTTTCTTTCCCTAGCGATCTTGCAATCCTTCAATTTTTAATACTTCCTTTCTAAAAATCTCTCTCTCTCTCTCTCTCTCTCTCTCTGTTGCTTCTTCTTCCATTACTTTTTTTCTTCCCAAATCTTTCTTGACTTTATGAATTCTGGTTGTTGTTGACAGATATTTGAAGATCTGCTTGGTTCACCTGTAGTCATTCATTCTGTATAAATGTCCAAATAATATCAATCATCTCTTCAGCGTTGTATCTGTTGTGTTTTCTATGCTCCGGTATATTTCATCATAACTTCTTGATTTCCAGATGTCCAACTCATTGGCTGAATGGTCGGCGTTGAGGCCTCTGATTGATTATTCTGGCCCGGAGAATGGATGTTTGTATTTGTCTTAACACTCCCCCTTCGTATTCACCCAACACACTACACTTACCAACCACCACAGACACACGCAATAGTGATTATATCCCTCCATATAGGGTTGTGTCAGGAAGGGCATCAGCTGTAAAACAGGGACAAACCCACATGTGTGACACAGTTTGCACCCGCGACCCCACAGGTGTGGGAAAAGTGGAAGAGAAAAAGAAGAGACTTCTTGATTTACAGAGTTCTGTAGTTCTCAGCGGATCGAGTATTTTCCGTATATTTTTCTTTCCAGAACTTCCAATTTATTCAGCTTGTAATAAATTACTAGACGTTCACCCGCGTATCGACATTCCAGGTTGACTACTGTGTTGTAGTGTGGTATTTTGATGTTTTAAGATAACAATTTTGGTTGTAGATATTCCTAGTTATACAGGGTGTGGCAGAAATACCTGACGAATTTCAAACGTAAATAACTCGTCAACACAACAAACCATTTACATGTTTACTGCACGGTTGGAAAGAGTAGTGTTTGCCATTTGCGTCACATATACATACACACTAGGTTTTGATAATAATGTCATACAAATGCCGACCGTCCTGTTCGATGCACCTCTGGAGCCTCTCCCTGAAGTTGCGCATGACTCACTTGAGCATATCTTGTGGTGTTGCCTCCATTTCTTCACGGATGGCAGCTGTCAGGTCATGTAGTGTTCGCGGCTTACGTCGGAAGACGCGATCCTTCAAATATCCCCAAAGAAAGAAATCGCACGGGGCGAAGTCAGGAGAACGGCCTCGCCATGGAAAGTCATCCCGTAAGGAGAGGAGACGTCCTGGAGACATTTCACTGAGAAGACACACCGACGCCCTGTCTGTGTGTGCAGTGGCACCACCTTGTTGGAACCACACAGCAGGATTCCCTAAGTCGGTGAGTGTCGGCTGCAGGAAGTTGCGTAACAGCTGTACGTAACGATCCGTTGTTACTGTTAGAGTCCTGTCCTCCTCTTCAAAAAATTAGGGCCTACAATTCCGAAATCAGCGACAGCGCACCAAACAGTAACACGCTCGCTGTGGAGAGGTCGCTCATGGAGCTGTTGAAGATTGATTGCGGACCAGTACCGAAAATTTTGTTTATTAGCGTAGCCTGACAAACGAAAGTGCGCTTCATCACTTGCCAGGACAATGGTGTCAGCTGCTACAGCTTCCAGGATAGTCTCACAACACGCTCTGCGGTTGGCCCAATCTCGTTCAGTGAGTTTCTGAACACCCACCATTTTGTACGGATGGAATTTCATGTCTGCGTGTAAAATCCTCCTTACGGTGCGATCCGAGAATCCCATAGCACGTGAATGCATACACACCGAACGTTGAGTAGATTGCGTAACGGCGTGTCTCACTGCACGGACGGTCTCTGGTATTCGGACGCTACGAGGCCTACGATGTGGCTTCGAACCACTTTTTCTCAAACTGTTCACCCATAAGAGAATGGTGTTCCAGCTCGGAACTTTCTCATGCCGATCTAAGCCACAGTGTCTTCGAAACAAGCGCTGTGTTGTGGTAACAGAGTCGGCATTTTTGAAATAAGTCTCAATCACGAAACCTCGGTGTTCACTACTCCACGCCATGCTAGCAACTGGCTGACTGACTGACTAGCCCGGACGAGACAATTCACGTGTTCTCCAAGGCCAAGGCCAAGACCTCGCGCACCACGACAATAACACCTGTTTGCAAGCTTTGGCCAAGACAAACTTTAGTTCGCTCCAGTCTATTGTATGTGACATTAATGGCAAACCCTGCTCTTTTAAACTACGCAACAAAATTGTGAATGTCTTGTTGCGTTGCTGAGTTATTTACGTCTGAAATTCGTCAGGTATTTCTGCCGCACCCTGTATTATAATTATTTCATTTTCACGGTATTAATGGATGTTCCCTTTCTTTTGCGTTGGGGCTCTTCCATTTTCCTCTTGATTAGTAATAAGAGGGAATAGTTACTCAGTTGCATTTCTTCATAAAACATTAACAACAACAACAACAACAACTACCGCCACTTTCTACGCATCAGATTCCCATACATCGTTCTGTTAAATGCAACAAAGATTCCTTCTATACAGAATCAGGACAATGAATGCATTTCATCTTCACTATTCTACTAATTCTGCAAACATCACGTCTCTCTAAAAGCCACTTTAAACCCTTCTTCCTGGATGAGTTCAGCAACTCTTAGTAAGTACATGCATTAACTGAGTATTATAAATGTATTTACATCTGTGGAATTAATTAATTAAGAATGTTTGTGTACACTGCTTTCATTAAAAGGTCTTGAATATTTTTTTAAAAAATTCTTATCAGTTTCTTTTTCTTGAAAATAGATTTTTTGCCCTTAGGCGTAGTTAAGAAAGTAAAAGAAAAACAACCTCCTCCATTATCGACGTAGTTCTTTACTGGAAACAAGTTAAATCATTCGAATATCTCAAATCATTTTAATACCTGAGGTTAGCAGTCTGTATTTCTTACATATTTTGTACATATTAGCTGGGCTCGAAATATACACACTTAAGTTTTATGTAGATTTCCAATGATTAAATACAGTATATTATTGCATTTAGTATTACATTAAATGCTTTGCGACAGGAAGTGTGGCAAGTGCACGAAGAAATACCATGTGTTTCCTCAGATGGGTCCACTAGAAGAGTTAATATTATTGAATAATCTAACACCACTAGGCATGGCATAATAATTGACCCTTCTGTCCGATTCTAGGTTGGTCTTCAACAAGCTGAGGAGATGGATAAAGAAAACAGAGCTATGTATGAAACTACTGTTAATTATTTCAAAGAGAGATATAAGCTCTGCGGTGATGTAATAAGTCTTCTGATAGGAGCACGAGGTGATATACGTCTAATTTTTTTAGGAATTTTGAAAGAAATATCACCTTCCAACTTCCGTACGAGAGGAGATAATCACCATAATCCTAAAGAAGAGTTGTCAAATTCTGAATCACCATCGTAGTCCATACCTATAGGTGTTATTTGAAATTTTAAATCAAATTACGATATTTTAATCTTGTAATTATAATTGTAATGTTAATTATTATTGTCCTGTGGGTATCCTGAGTCCTTTGGGGGCTACCTCCATTGGAAGGCAGTTTTTTAAATAAAAAATAGGCCTATGCAATTTTCGTTTGTAAGATTTCTTTCAATCCACTCTGAAATTATTTTATTTTATTTTATATGTAGTCCCTAATAAAGGGTCTACTTAGCCGTAGTCGAAATTTGTAATCAGTGAATTCAGTACAATTCAAGCCATCCACCTTCTCTCCCTCTCTTAGAAAAAATTAAAATACCGCTTATAAGGATATTCTTCAATAAACCTGCTTATTCTTCCTATTTAACGCTTCCATGGGATCCTCAAAATATATTACATCATATTTTTTGGAAGTCCGACCTTTGCAGTCGATGGCAGGTTTCAATGTATGCTAATTAAAATGCACAGTTTCATTTGATTTAATACTGCAAGTGTGCATAACTACTGAAATAATGTTTCGTATTCCGTATGTGTAAATGTTGTTATCATATTGGTATTGCTGCGATGAGTGAACCAGACGGCAGAGCGCTGGCCATCTAACCCCATGTTGATGATTTTGATCTTGGCTCAGATCGGTGGTAGGCCTACTTCAGGATACTCAAACATGCCACACACTTGTTAGTAGATTTACTTGCACGTAAAGGAATGGGGCAAGAATCCGTCACATCGGCAGCTCCACAAAACCACAAAAGGAGGTAGTAAGTCGGATGTAAAATTATTATTATTATTATTATTATTATTATTATTATTATTATTATTATTATTATTATTATTATTAATATTACTTTTATTATACTCCTTTGAAGTTGCACTAACATATCGAAGGTTTTCAGCGAGGGAGGGATGGGAAAGGCTAGGACTGGGAAGGTAGCGGTCGTGGCCCTAATTAAGGTACAGCCCCGGCATTTTCCTGGTGTGAAAATGGAAAACGGCGGAAAACCATCTTCTGGGCTGCCGATGGTGTGATACGAACCTACTATCTCCTGAATGCAAGCTCACAGCTGCGCGACCCTAAGCACGCAGCCAACTCAATGATATTCCGAATGACTCAAAAATCAATTAAAAAGCCTGAAATTTCAGTATTATTTTTTATTAATCACACTCTAATGCACTCCTGATGCACACTGATATTTCATAATTGATTTTGTACCATTGTAATAACTACAGCCCGGAAGTTAGGCAAAATGCCTTTTAATCTGACTGGATATATTGAAGTATCAGATGTCTGTCTGTTAGGTCATCAGCCCAGAGGCTGGTTGGATCCTCAAATAGCATCACCAAAGGCTATGCAGTTATAGGGAAACCACAAAAACCAATGGCAGTACCAAGATGAGGCGTACTAGGCAAGAAGAGGAGTGAGGTAGTTTGCCATTGCTTTCTTCACTGGGCCAGACAGTGCTATTGTAGCACAACTAACCCTATGAGCAACACCTTTCATGACACTCAGACACACTGGTTGTGCTCTGAATGTCATTACTCAGCACCACCCATACCCCAGCAGCTTCCATATTGTCACAGCCATGGATGAGACTGGGACTTCAGTGGAAGCTACACTTTGCTCTGGCCTGTGCCAAGAGAAGTATCAGATACAGAGAGATAAATATGTTTTCGTGCATTTGGGAATGTTCAGACAATTTTTATTTTGCCTCTTTTGCCTATTTTGGCTTCCGTTGCGTATTATAAGATTTAAAGCATTTTTTTACCTTTTTTGATCGTTATGTAGTTCTTTTCTGTGATTCACACATTTTAAAAACGTTATGAATTTCCGTACATCGAAAACAAAAAGGATTGCACAAATTAAATTACATACTGCCGTCACAGATATCTATTTAGAATATCGTTCCCTTTAAATCGCTTATTTGTTTTCAGGCATTCGAAAGCTTATTTTCTCAACCCATGCATTTAACCTCTGTAAATAGCAGACCCTCCATTAGTGAAAGGAATGCATACGCATAAAGAATACCAGGAAAGAGAAAGGATGAGGGAAGTACGTCTCTTCTCCTTCCTCACACCCCCTTTACTGTGACAATGCGTAATTACCTGGTATTCCCGATTTCGAAATGATAACATAATGCAGTGGAAGGGAGGAAATCTCTTCTGTCTAACAGGTAAAGCATAAAAGAAGCTGTTAGTCTACTGTTGAACTTGTTAAAGGCAACTCGGGTGTTCGCGCTGACTTATTTATCATGCCGAAATTTTCATCGTTGCGTGGTAAATTACATGGCTATGTTCGCGAATTCGATTAGGATACACTTTATACTGATGGAGCTATACTCTTTTGCAAAATCTGTGAAAAATCTATTAATCACGAAAAAAAAGTACATTATAACTCAACATTTCGTAGCAACGAAACGTAAGTCTAGGTTAAATATTGTTGGCCCTAAGATCAATTTAATATCAACAGCAGTTACAACATCCAGCAGGCAATCTCAGTTTTCCCTGGATCTATGTAAATCTTTCTTGGACTCGGGAATTCCATTCTGGAAAATGGAAAATCAATCCCTCAGGACGTTTCTGCAGAAGTACACTAAAGAAGAAGTTCCGTCAGAATCCACATTAAGAAAAACGTATTTGAATGTCTCCTGCAGAGTATTCGAAGCAGAGATGCAGAAAAGAAGATCTGGATTTCCATTGATGAAACTACGGATGCAATGGGACGTTACATGGCCAACGTCATTATTGGAACTATGGAAGCAAAGCAAACTGACCTATCATTGTATTTCTTTTGACGACAGAAGAGATGGAGAGAGCAAAATGTTCCACAGTGGCACAGTTGTTCACAAATTCATTAATGTTACTCTGTTCGGATGGAATACGGCATGATGATGTCCTACTTTTGTCACCTTGCATGAAAAAAAGCAGCTACAGCCTTGAAAGTTCTCTTTCCTAAAATGCTCCACCTCACAAGTCTAGCCCATGGACTGCACAGAATTGCTGAAGAGATAAGAAGTTTGTATCCTCACGTGGATAAGTTAGTTTCGAATACCAAAGAAATCTTCCTAAAATCACCCTCCCGAATCCGAGTTTTCAAGGACGTGGCACCAGAGCTCCCTTTACCTCCACAGCCAGTTCTCACCAGATGGGGAATCTGGATCTCAGCAGTCATATATTACAGCAACAATTTGGACAAGATACGTGAGGTACTTCATATCGTATCAGTAGACGAAGTTGCTTCAGTTCGCGAGGTAAAAACGTTGTTGGACCATGAAGAGCTCAGCAATGATCTGGCATTTATAATAGCACATCATAGTGTGATGCTGGAAGCAAAGAGATGATTCTCTGGTATCATCTATGGCGATCTTCGAAGATGCAGTAAATCAACTGCTGCAACCACCAGGAGAAAAAGGAAGCAGTGTTAGTGAAAAGTGTAAACATGTTCTGAGTGCTAATGTGGACATTGAAAAAATGAAGAACATTCGTGATGTTCTGAAAGGTGAAAATTCTGTTTTAACTGGCATGTGTCCTTCCGAAATAGCTTGTTTCAATCACTTCAGTGGAAGTAGAACGTTCCTTTTCCATGATGAAAAAACATTATTTCTGATAAGCGTCTGTCTATGACAGTTGATACGTTGAAAAAGCACCTTGTTGTTGCTTGTAACCAAGGAAAGTAAGAACAAGTACGCTAATTATGTGATAAATTGATAATAAAGACATGAATGAGTATTTTAAATACATATTTTCATTAATAATGAGTGAGATTCCTGTTTGCTTTCACTCCTAATAAATGCTTATTTTAATTACAGTACTGCCTATTTTCAGTATTTCCTGCCTATTTTAACCAAAAATAAATGCCTAACTTCCGGGCTCTAGCAATAACATATTTACATTCGTTGTCTTACAGTTAACAAATCCACTCATTCGTATTTATTACGAAGTATCTGTGACATTTCCCGGTGACCTGTCCTATAACGCCCCACTCCTCTCGTGACGTGTGGTTAGTTAAGGATAAATCTCAATATTGTTTCAATTGCGGTTGGGTTTCCCTGGTTCTGCGGACGTGCTCAGCAAATACATTTTATCTGTGCACATCTACAGACTAGGTTCAAGGATGTTAAGATTGATTAATTTCCGCATGAACTGAAGAGAGGATTTCTTTCTATTAAGCAACGTCTGTTATAGGAAATTACTATAATAGGATGTAATTTATTTCATATGTAAAGAAATCCTTTCTAGATGGAGGTAAGTATTGGGTACTTTAAGTTACAACTGAATACATAAGTGCCAAAATCAACAGTTCAAGACATTAGCAAGAACAAATTAACATGTTCCACAATGCTTGAATACAGCAGAATGTCGTATTATCTCAAACTTAAGAATCAGGAAATGTACATTACAACTCAGATAGTTTTACCAGATACGTACCGAGCGCGTTGGTCGTGTGGTTAGGAGCGTGCAGCTATGAGCTTGCATTCAGGAGATCATGTGTTTTAGTCCCACTGTCGGCAGCCCTGAAGATGGTTTTCCGTGGTTTCCACATTTTCACATCAAGCTGTACATTAGGGCTACGGCCGTTTCCTTCCCATTACTCTCCTATCGTCGTCATAAGACATATACGTGTCGGTGCGACGTAAAGCAACTTGCAAAAAGTGAAATTGGAAACGTAGTTCGCGCAAGCTACGTAATGAGAATTGCATCTTTGGAAATGGGCTAAGTCCATGTGATTATTTCTTCTGTTGTTGACGATGTAACAAATGGAAACTAAATTAAAATTAAAATCATGTACAAAGAATATTCTGGAATTAAATATAGCTAAGTGTTGAACAACATCGCACGTTCAAATGTCACATTTTACTATGGGCTATACTTTTCTGCGCTAATATTTGAAATGCTAATTCTCTGAAAATGTGATTCGCGTATAATTTCAAATGTATTACCTGGGTGCTCTATTATATCTTGAGAGGCATTTCGTTACCTTTTCTATTCTTGTGTGGTAAACCACTCTATATTTGTTTTATGTTACTTTGTTACCACCTTTTCCATTGCTTATCGAGTGAATTAACTTCGGGGTATGGCCGTGGAAGATTTAAACTTTCATTCAGAAGTTGGTGATTTCGAACCCCTTCGTTTGCAGCCTGCCCGTCACGCAGTTTCCCGTTATCACACCAGGTAAATATACCTTAATTGATTTAGTGGTCAAGAATCGTAAATTACTATTCTCGAGCATTTCAGGAGGGAAAACTACCCATAACTGATGTAGAGTTAGAAAATTACCATACACTTAGCTTTCTTCTATTATTTTTTTTTATTTATTTTATTTTGACATACTATTCTTCATTTTTCGCCAGCCCCGTGGTGTAGGGGTAGCGTGCCTGCCTCTTACTCGGAGGCCCCGGGTTCGATTCCCGGCCAGGCCAGGGATTCTTACCTGGACCTGAGGGCTGGTTCGAGGTCCACTCAGCCTACGTGATTAGACTTGAGGAGCTATCTGAGATAGCGGCCCCGGTCTAGAAAGCCAAGAATAACGGCCGAGGGGAGTCGTTGTGATGACCACACGACGCCTCGTAATCTGCAGGCCTTCGGGATGAGCAGCGGTCGCTTGGTAGGCCAAGGCCCTTCAAGGGCTGTAGTGCCATGGGGTTTGGTTTGGTTTATTCTTCATTTTTCAATTGATATACCATACCACTACGCGGTATAGGATATACTGCTTCCTATGTACAACCTGAAATAGATACTGTTAAGAAAAAACTCCATCTGTTTCATTACTCGTAATTTATTTCAGGATGACCCTATAAATGCACACACATAAACAGCATATATAGGCCTATCAATATACACAAAAGCACATACTTCTAATAAGCTATGAATTCGCGAGATAGTAGGTTCGAACCCCACTGTCGGCAGCCCTGAAGAGAGTTTTCCGTGGTTTCCCATTTTCACACCAGGCAAATGCTGGGGTTGTACCTTAATTAAGGCCACGACCGCTTCCTTCCCACTCCTAGCCCCTTCCTGTCCCATCGTCGCCATAAGACCTATCTGTGTCGATGCGACGTAAAGCAACTAGCAAAAAAAAAGCTATGAATGTCCACCCTTACTAATTACAAGTCTGTTTACAAGTCTTTCTTCCTTACGGCACAGCAAGCGGTCCAGCCCGTTGCTAAACCTGCGGACGGTTAATCCTTACTTTCACTTTCCCTAGTCCAGTCACCTCGTACAGCAACTATGTGTAGACCATTGGATCTGAACACAGGGCTACGGGCCACTCGACAAAAGATGACTGTTCGTTGGTTCGACTCCTCAGCTGTACTTCGATATGACGTCCGCCGGTCTAGATGTACCATCTTCGTCTTGCATCTTGGCCTCCATCGTACTCGGTAGCTGACGTCATTTATGTCTCTAAGAACGTGGTAAGGGCTTTTCTAGGTTCTCTGGAGTTTCAAAGATAAGCATTTCTTTCATACGGGGTTATATAGCCATCCTAGGTCGTCCTCTTGATTTCCTTAGGTGTCCGCTCGTTGGTCGTGCCACTACTTCACCTGGTCGCTCTCTATGCTTGAACTCTTCTTGATCACGGCGCCCACATCCTCCGATCTCGCTGCCAGATCCACGCGGTACCCATCGGTCGGAGTAGGATCGTTCTCTGACTGACCGAACCCTAAATCCGCCGGAAGGCGTAGCTCTCTTTCATGCGGCGTGCTCGCTGGAGTAGATCCCGTCGCCTCGTGTACTACGGACTGGTAAGCCAGCGGGACCAGGGAAAGGTGACGATCCCCGTCCCTCTGCGTTTCCGTCCAGGTACCACGGCTTCAATTTCCTTTGAATCACACGGTGATTATTCGGTAGGGAACTTCGTGCTTGGCCTCCCTCCTGGAACAGAATTCGCACTCTTCTGGACTAGGTCTACGGGACAGAGCGTCCAGCTGAGGCACATGCTTTATCTCGTGTAGACACTCGTCGACATTTCTCTGTCCGTCACCCTTCTTCTTCTTGCCGTCATCTGTCTTCTTCTGATCGTCCTCCATCTTCTTCTGGCGTCTTCCTTGTTCTCCTAGTGGACTTCCGACTTCTCCTAGCCGCCGTCCATCTTATTCTGGTCGTCTTCCGTATTCTTTCGGCTGTATTTCAGCATCTTCTGGCACCTTCCGCATCCTTCTGGCCTCCTTCAGTGTTTTCCTGGTCATCATGCGTCTTTTTATGGTTGCCTTCCATCTTCTTCTGACCATCTGCTGTCTTCCCCTGGCGGTCTACCGACTGCATCTGGCCGTTCTCCATTTTATTCTGATCGTCTTCAATCTTCTTTTGGCCATCTTCCGTCATCTTATGGCCATCCTCCGTCTCCTCCTGGCCGCCTTCCGTCTACTTCGGCTCGTTTTCAGTTTTTTCCTGGTCATCTTCCGTTTTCTTCTGGCTATCTTCCATTTTCTTCTGGCCGTCTTTCATCTCCCTTATCCATATCCCCCGGGCCTACTATCTTCTTCTGGCTTTATTCAGTCTTCCTATAGCCTACATCCAACTTCTCCAACGTCATTTTCTGACTTTCTTTCATCTCCTTTCGGTTGACTTCCATCATCTCCTCTGTCTTCTTTTGATTTTCCTCCATCTTATCCTCCATATCGAAGAGCACATTTAACTGAGCCTCTATTTTCGCGTGGTCTCTGGTCTCAACTGGCATGCAGTAATTAACACAAGATGATAACGTAAAGATTTATGTGTGTTTATCCACTATACACTGACGTTACGGAATGTTCCCGATGGTGGTCGAAACTTGTAGTATCTCGTCCGCTGATTACAATGATGTATCACACATGGGGTATATTCTAACTTCTGACACCAATTTTGTTACGAATAAAACTCCATCTGTTTCATTACTCGTAATTTATTTCGGGATGACCCAATAAATGCATACACACAAACAGATAATTATAATCAGATATGAATGGCCACACTTCCTAATTACAAGTCACTCACTTCCTTCCGTACAGCAGGCAGTCCAGCCCGTCACTGTACCTGCGGACGGTTAATCCTTACTTTCACTTCCCCAAGTCCAGTCACCTCATACAACAGCCTTGTGTAGACCACTGGATCTGGAAACAGGGCTACGGGCCATTTGACACACGATGACTGTTCGTTGGTTCGATTCCACAGACAGTCCAGTAATTTACACAGTCATAGGCAGTGAACAACTACACAGTTCAACAGTATTCAACAGTAGGACGATACTCACAACAGCGAACATTAACACAGGTCAATTTACCCTCACACTCACGACAGTGGGTTTTCTCGCTGACTCACGGTGATCCTCAGCCCACACAAATACACGTACGTCGTCTGCAGTCCTGCTACTTGCTTGACACTCCGACACACCAACAACAGCTCCTGGTTCAGACCTCGGTAGGACACTAGTGACAGCCAACACCTGTGTCACTTGCAGCACAGCCACCAAACTCCTACACAGGGAGTCTCACACTGACTCCACCGCGGAGTCCAACTCTGACTATAGCTCTCGGTGGCAAGCCTCCCTTTTTATAGTTCGGGTGATCTGAGCCAGAATTTTTGCGAGGTGGTTAGAGGCAGAACATTCTCGTTGAATCTCCAAGAAATTCACAGGTAAGCCGGTCGACGAGAACAGTATACGGAAAGGCCGGCCCCACCCTACAAGGCGCTGGGAAATAATTGGTCGTCTGAGTTACTATCTCCTTCCTGGAATTGCCGAAAGGGGCTACCACGGGGCTGGCACATAACAATATGAATAAGGCTTTGAGGTACTACTGTACACCTCGACATAGATTTCCTTCTAACAATTCTTTTGATACCAGAGTCTCAAAATCACTAAAAGTGGATTTAAATTTCTTGGCCTCTGAGATACAAAATAAAAGGCTCGGTCGCTGTCTCCCCAGACTTTGCCCTTTCGTATTCAACCGTTATTTGAAACCTAAAAGAGTTAGTGCAATATATAATCGTAGGGGAGAAGGAAAAGGTGTGCATTGATTCTGTTTTATCGTTATCACAATACACAGAGTCATTAGTACAATATCTATATAAATAAAATTGTTTCTGTTTGTCTGTTTGTCTGTCTGTTTGTCTGTTCCACCATCACGTCGAAACGGCTGGATAGATCTCAACCAAACTTCATATTTAGAGTATACTGACCCCGGGGAAGGTTTCGATATGCATATCATTTTAAAATCTTTGAAAAGACGGGGGTTTTATAGGAAAAACGGTTTTCCTCCATTTTCTCTTATACTATTATAGGCAAAATATCGAATTTGTCGTATAAGGACGAGACAAAGCTCAATTTAATCCTCTTGACGCAAAGAACAAAACTCGGTAAGCCCTACGGGCCCGAAAACCATGTTTTAAGGCCCTAAAACCAACCGTTACGGAGATATTGGCACCACACTACCCCTGCTCTAGGAATCGGATAAAGAAATGAACTGCCGTAACCATGGCAACGTCAGCTCCAGGATTCTAGAGCAGTGAGATTATGCATGTACGTTTGGGCATAGCTGTCAACCAAAATAGGTACAAATAAGACTTAATATCTGGGAAAAAAATATACTGTTGTGTAAGGCACTCATAGGACTCCTTTGGGCGGGGATGGAAAGGGGGTGAAGAACGAGTGTAAAAATCTATATAAATAAAATTGTTTCTGTTTGTCTGTCTGTTTGTCTGTTCCACCATCACGTCGAAACGGCTGGATAGATCTCAACCAAACTTCACATTTAGAGTATACTCATCCCGGGGAAGGTTTCGATATGCATATCATTTTAAAATCTTTGAATACACGGGGGGTCTATAGGAAAACCTGAATGGTTTTTCCACCATCACGTCGAAACGGCTGGATAGATCTCAACCGAACTTCATATTTAGAGTATACTCATCCCGGGGAAGGTTTCGATATGCATATCATTTTAAAATCTTTGAATACACGGGGGGTTTATAGGAAAACCAGAATGGTTTTTCCACCATCACGTCGAAACGGCTGGATAGATCTCAACCAAATTTCATATTTAGAGTATACTCATCCCGGGGAAGGTTTCGATATGCATATCATTTTAAAATCTTTGAATACACGGGGGGTTTATACGGAAACCAGTATGGTTTTTCCACCATCACGTCGAAACGGCTGGATAGATCTCAACCAAACTTCATATTTAGAGTATACTCTTCCCGGGGAAGGTTTCGATACGTATATCATTTTAAAATCTTTGAATACACGGGGGTTTATAGGAAAACCAGAATGGTTTTTCCACCATCACGTCGAAACGGCTGGATAGATCTCAACCAAATTTCAAATTTAGAGTATACTCATCCCGGGGAAGGTTTCGATATGCATATCATTTTAAAATCTTTGAATACACGGGGGTTTATAGGAAAACCAGAATGGTTTTACCACCATCACGTCGAAACGGCTGGATAGATCTCAACCAAACTTCATATTTAGAGTATACTCATCCCGGGGAAGGTTTCGATATGCATATCATTTTAAAATCTTTGAATAGACGGGGGTTTATAGGAAAACCAGAATGGTTTTTCCACCATCACGTCGAAACGGCTCGATAGATCTCAACCAAACTTCATATTTAGAGTATACTCATCCCGGGGAAGGTTTCGATATGCATATCATTTTAAAATCTTTGAATACACGGGGGGTTTATAGGAAAACCAGAATGGTTTTTCCACCATCACGTCGAAACGGCTGGATAGATCTCAACGAAATTTCATATTTAGAGTATACTCATCCCGGGGAAGGTTTCGATATGCATATCATTTTAAAATCTTTGAATAGACGGGGGTTTATAGGAAAACCAGAATGGTCTTTCCACCATCACGTCGAAACGGCTCGATAGATCTCAACTAAACTTCATATTTAGAGTGTATTCATCCCATGGAAGGTTTCAATATGCATATCATTTTAAAATCTTTCAATAGACGGGGGGTTTATAGGGAAACCAGAATGGTTTTCCTCCATTTTCTCTTATACTATTGATTTTCTGTAAGCTTCGTTTACCGTACGTGAAACGTCTCTTCATTATAAACAACTTTCGTTATGTTCATAGTTTACCTTACTCTTTACATGACGGAGAAATTTACAATTTTCTGCTGGTACCATGCTCTGCATTGAGTAACCGACAGACCGACAACGAACCTGCAGGTTACCATGGCAACGTCTCTGACTGCATGCCAGCAGGGAAGTAACGTTTTGCCATTTTCCTCACCATGCTTTTAAATTCGTGGTTGTTCCTTAGGTAGAAGGCAGGAGAGGCGTCAATTGGCCTATCTGCGGGATATTGGCGGAATATCGTTGGATGTTATAACCGCCTTCGAATAGATTAAGTAATAACACCATTAGTCATCTTCTTATTTTTTGTTTACCTAGGAATCACTGGACCTAAATTTCTCCTCTGTTACCGCTTTATTATATCCATAACTCACACTAGCATAATTTATTGAGGGTCATTTGATTTTCCAATACATTAACTAGGCATTTACATATTTGTCGTTTTCCGGCTGTCCTCAGTTATAATCCATTTTCTATTACTTTCAACTCTCTTAACTGTACTATTTTCTTCCTTAATTACGCCGTATGTACGCGAATGCTACAAACTACTGGATGTAATCCCACCAATACTCATATTTAGAATACACCTGTCCTTGATAGGTTGCAGGGCAAATATTGTTTCTAAATCCCTGAACTGACTGGGGGTTTATACGAAACCGAAACAGTGATTTTGCACTTCCACAAAATATACACAACCAACGTTAATTTAAATCTACCTGCCTTGGTAGAAACTTTTTTCTAAACCTTTTTTCTCATGTGCATCATTTCGATATGAGGATTAATAAGGGAGATATCATTAACGGACCGTTTTTCTGTACAAGTCCCAACGGACTTAACTCTCGAGCGGGTGCGTGTAAAGCGTATTCCTTACAACTTGAAAACTACTGAAGACATTCGAACCAAAATTCATATTTAGCATCCACCTGTCCAAAGGTAGGTTTTAAACGTAAATAACATTTCATGTTCCGGAATGGACTGGCGGTTTATAGGGAATCGAAATGGTGATTTTACTCTTCCACAATATATACAGAACAAGACCAACCTGACTGGAAATCGACCAAACGTGATGGAATTCTACCTCTAAACCTTTTTTTCATGTGCATTTTTTCGTCAGGAGGATTAATAAGGGAGATATCATGAATGGTCAGTTTTGCAGGTTAAGTCCAGCGGACATAGCCAAAAAGGTGTTTTACATGGAGCAGATTCCTTATCTACATAAATCAAATCGTAACGACTGTGTGCCTCTACACTGACTATTTTGGCGAAATTTTCGTACAGCTTTCCGTTTAAGGGGTAATATTGACCATCTGCATAATTTTTGGTTTAGTTTCCTGAAAGTCCTAATTTTTATCCGCCTCGCCCAAAATCCAGATTGCGGCATAATCTGCCAGAAGAAAAAGAAGATAATTGAAATTTGACAAAATTATACGTTTTAGCCTGTAACGAACGGAAAACATCCTAGATCATTAAATTTTTCACTTTTTATCCGCGAAGAATATAGAAATATGCAGGCAATTTTAATGATGGTGCAGACCTTCGGAAATTCCTATCACATAACTGATTGCACAATATTCGTTCAATTTGGAATGATCTACAACCTTGGTCTTATGACTTTTTGGCGTATCTGTATCCCTTTTACGTTTAATTTTTCTCTATTAATGGATGTTAAGTCAATTTGGAATTTTCACATGCATAATTCATACCTTCGATTACTTATATGAAATACAGAATCATCAAACTCTTCACGAAAATTGGCCCACCCAGTAGCCATATATCAGCCAAATGCTATGTATGTAGCTGTCACATAATTATCCGAAAAGTAATGTAATGTGAGATAATCTTACAAGAACGTTACCCTGTTCCACGTTTCTAACTCAATCTGACCCAAGAATAGATGACATATCATAGGACCAGGCATTTAGGCCACTAAATCCGGCGTGTCTTATGGTATAATCCTTTGTCGATATGACGTACGTTTAGTAGCAGTTAATCTGTAAATGAAGGTCTTCAATATTGTAAACACGCATATACTTTCGTATGTCGATTTGTAGTGATCGAGAAAGGGTTGGTCTGCTATTGTAATCAGTACTCCCCACACCGACTTTGTGTGTCATACTTTGACTGGCAGTATGAAAGGGTTCCTTCTCCAACTCCTGTGTAACTGTCATTAGTAAGGAAGGTCTACAATTGTAATGAATAGTTCACTTCTCGATTTGACTTGCAGAAGGCAAGTGAGCATGCAGTTTTGTTTAAAACTCCCCTACCCGATTGTGTTTGGCAGTAGGCAAGGGTGCCCGCCATTATAAAGAAATGTCCTCATGTAAAATGTGACTGGCATTAGGCATAGTGGCCTGCTATTTTGATGGAAACTCACCAACTTGGTGTGACTGGCAGTAAGCTGGCTGGAAGTAGGAAAATGGGCCTGGCATTATAATGATAACTGCACAACTCAGTTTCGAGTGATAGTAGGGTAATTGCCTGCCATTATAATAAAAACTGTAATCTGTCTGGAAGTAGGAAAGGGGGGCAGCCATTTTAACGAAAACTCCCCAAATCGATTCTGTGCGCATAGTAGGCAATGGGGCCTGCAATTATAATGTAAACTTCCCAACTCGATTGTGAATGGCAGTAGGCAAGTGAGCCTGTCGTTATATCACAAATCCATAACAAACACTTTACATTGGAAACAACGTACGGGGACCTCCCCATGCTCTTTCTCGGATAACGCTAAGAGACATGCAATTTTAAAACAATCTTATTTACTACATGCACACTATTTACTTCGATATTCGAATACAATGTAGAATACCGTAGCGAAGCACGGGTACATTCGCTAGTTTGTTATACGTTTTTTGGAAAACCTCAGTTGAGTGGCTAATGAAGATGAAATGAGTGACGGTGAATGAAATTGGCCTTATGAATAGTCACTGCTTCGGGGTTTGCAAAATTGGAAACCATAGAAAACCATTATCAGGACAACCGACAATAGGGCTCGAACCCATGACTCTCGCAAATACAGAGCTTAGCTCCATAACTAAGCGCGTTAACACGTGCTACTACTACAAATACATTGTTAGTAAAATAAGTTAATTTACTTTAAATGCAGTCGAAGTGTGGTCGGACAGAGCTGAAGGCCTCATAGCCTGAGTCTCTTCACGTAAATCTGGACGTTCAATCTCATTATGTTTCTTCTTCCGGGCTCTTCTAAATTATTTGAAATCACCACTGTATGTGAATTTACCCCATATTTTTAGACGGATGCCTTTCCTGGTGCTAGCCCAATTTGGAAGATTGCATTCACTATTATGTGTCTCTGTGGTGGTTAGTAGTGCAAGTGTTGTATGTATATGAAATGGTGTGTATCAAGAAAAATACAAACCTCCACTCCTCGAGACAGAGGAATTAACTAGACGCGGCTAAAATCCCGGCCCGGCCAGGAATTGAACGCGGGATTCTCTGAACCGAAGGCCACTACACTGACTATTTATCTTAGGATTTGGACTAAAGCAAAATAAATAAATAAATAAATAAATAAATAAATAAATAAATAAATAAATAAATAAATAAATAAATAAATAAATAAATAAATAAATAAATAAATAAATAAATAAATAAATAAATAAATATACTACCTTTAGCATGCACCTCAGTGGCTTTTACATGTCAAGCTAAATGAAAAACTACCTTACCGGCATAGATTTCTATAGCACGAAGATCACAATTCCCGATTCGTTCCACCAGAACCCATCATTCACTTAAACGGCTGAACTACCTACTGTTACTGTGGAAGATGTGTCATTTCAATCGTGGGTTTTTTTCACGTTATTAAGCTAATGACTGATTCACAACTAATTCTTTCGGGAAAGAACTCTTACAGCAATTTAATCTTCGTTATGTATCATCCCCTCTAGTGGATTCAACTTGTCATCCTACTGTTAAGTAAAATGGACCTGGCCTGTATTTTAGCAGCCCACAGAATAACAACTCAAATTTGGAGCCAATCACGCTCTGATGGGATTTGAGGGGGATAAATAGGATAGTGTTAATCACATGATGCTGTTGCTGGGGATTTGAAGGACCGGAGGTGGAAGAGATGATGCTGTTTGTTTAACAAATAGACCGCATGTTGACCTTGATGTAATTTCATTAACCTGGCATTAACTCATGTATACATATGTCGATATTTCAGGCAAAATATACTGTATTTTATATGGACTTACATACGTATTTCCTTGTATGTGCTTAAAAGGCAGGAAGTTATATTTCCTACGGTTTTGATTTAATTGTGTCAGAAGCTACATCAGTCCTAAAAGTACAAGATTAACATAATAGGTTTTTTTTACAATTGGCTTTACGTCGCACCGACACAGAACAGCCTTATGGCGGGGATGGGAGTGGAAAGGCCTGGGAGTTGGAAGGAAGCGGCCGTGCCTGGTGTGAAAATGGGAAAACATGATTAACAAAATCATCAATCATCGTCGTACACTTAGCTGGACGTAAACTGCAGATAAGAAGGTGATCCATAGTTCGTTCATCCCCGCACTTTCACATGGTGGTGTCGGAAGTGTATCCCAATTTCATCAAAATACCCTCCGGCCTACCTATCACGCATCCCAACCTATTCAGTGTTTTCCATGAAATCCGTCCATTGTCATGTCCCAAATATAAAATTTCAGGAGGAATAATCCAGTCTTCAAGATCTTTTACTCTCCTTTTCCGTGATGCTATTTCGATTTTTCAAAGCGGTCCCGTAAGACTTTTTGGTAGAATCCTTTCTGTTCTGACTGCCAATTCAGGTCTCATAGGGGCTGCCTGGCCGAGGTGGTAAATGTGTGCTCGGTTCACCCTGTAGAGCGTGAGTTCGATTCCCCGTCAGGAAGTCTACAAATTTAATAAACGAGATTACCACTTCCGGACGTGCATATGGTCATGAGGTTCACTCAGTCTACACCAAAAATGAGTACCAGGTTAATTTCTGGGGACAAAGGCGGCCGGGAATAAAGCAAACCCCTCTACCTCACCAAGTGCCGAAGTTACGGGTGGTGGAGGTCTTTATTTTATGTCCCTCGAGGGGTCTTCTTGGCCTGTAGGGAGATGACTCCGCTTGGTTTGTAATTCACGTCTCATATCCAGTCTAGAAATTTCGGCTAATCAGTTAACTATTTTTATAGGCAACTAATGATTAGAGCCGTGCACAGATGCGGATACCGCGAAGTTAGTTGCTTGGCGGATACAAACTGTATGGCAGTGCTGACAATTGCTAAATAGCGATGTTTATTGATTTTCACTGAGGTATAGGTCTACTCTTACTTCTTCTTGTGATTAGGCGATCCTTGACATTGGTATGGAACAATGGTGAGCCTGAGACCATAAAGCCGTAAATCTGACCAAAGCGTAACTGACTCCTGCCCCCAATTAGAGGAAGGAAGGAACAAAGGTCAATACGTCGGTAGTTGTCTCAAGAGAGAATCCGTCATAAACCTGTGACTGTAGGGTGTCTGGTGTCAGGTATCAGACCTATTGTATTATGTTAACAGATATATCCCTTTCAATATCTTGGGTGTAAAATACTGTAGGTAAATATTTGTAATATCCGCGGATAACCATTCGCGGATGCGGATGCTGGTGCGGATGAAGGAAGTCCGAATGCGGATATTACTTTGTCTGTCCGCGCAGTGCTGTACCAATTGTAAGTCACCAGGTATCATTCAGGCGATGTCTACTTGCTTCGAATGACTAGGTATTCACCAGACAGGGCATGCAGTGGAGTGGCAGAGGGCCAAGGCAGTTGTTCTAAGCGCGTTAGGTTGTCCCCCAACCGGTACCAGAGACTTTATGTTTCTTGCTGATACTTTCGTTTTCAAACAGTGAGCTTTATAGATAAGAGTCCGATCTAGACTAATGCCTGGGTATTTAAGAGTGGGGAGGTGGTAAAGTTGAATTCCTCCCCATGACACATTAATTTGCTAGTTGCTTACTGGTTCCTGAAATGAAATGCACAAGTTTTTCTTTTCGCAGGGGTGAAATTGATTCCTGCACATGGTGTCCCTGCACAGGTACCTGGATTAGAATTTTCAGTACTGAACTGAGCATCAGTACTCCATAAGCACATATCTGAGAAGTAGAAAATGAGTATGTCAAGTACTTCCTACGGTACGCTCATACTACGGTTATACGCAATCAATGTTTCGCCGTGCACTTTTTATCAGTCATATGCCAAATCCATTCACATTTCTGTTGTGCTTGGTAGTGTGGTGTGTTGCGAATAGGTAATAATAATCTCGTGTTGCTATTTCTAGCTGAGTGCAGCCCTTGTAAGGAAGACCTTCCGATGACGGTGGGCGGCATCTGCCTTGTGTAGGTAACTGCGCGTTATTGTTGTGGAGGATAGTGTTATGTGTGCTGTGAGAGTAGCAGGGATGTTGGGGACAGCACAAACACCCAGCCCTCGGGCCACTGGAATTAACCAATGAAGGTTAAAATCCCTGAACCGGTCGCGAATTGAACCCGGAACCCTCTGAACGGAAGGCCAGTACGCTGACCATTCAGCAAAGAGGCGTGTACTGAGACAAATGCAAACACCCGAACTCCAGTTCAGAGGAATTAACCAGACACGATTTAAACCACCGACCCGGCCTGGAATCGAACCCCGGACCATCTGTACGAAAGGCTACGACTCTGCCAACTCAGCAAAAGATCCGAATAATAATAATAATAATAATAATAATAATAATAATAATAATAATAATAATAATAATAATAATAATAATAATAATAATCTTATTACTTTTACGTTCCAATAATTACTCTTGTGGTTTCTGGAGACGTAAAGGTGCCAAAAATATTGTCCCACACGAGTTGCTTTACATGGTGATAAACCTACCAACAGGAGGCTGGCGTATTTGAGTGCCTGAAAATGCATTCAGACTGAACTCTGGTCGAACCTTCCACTTGTTCCGAATGTTCTCCAAAAATATATTTAATTCGATTCACCCTCAGATGTAGTCAAGAATTGACACGACTTGCGGACCAATTAATTTCGCCCCTTATCACCTCACCTTCAATACATCGAAATGCGGGCAGATTATGATAGGAAACCTAACTCAAGGTTTTACACGACTATGATCTGTTTTCAAATCGTAGGATAGCCGGGCTGAGTGGCTCAGACCGTTGAGGCGCTTGCTTTCTGATACCAACTGGGCAGGTTCGATCCTGGCTCAGTCCAGTGATATTTGAAGGTGCTCGAATACGTCAGCCTCGTGTCGGTAGATTTATTGCCATGTAAAAGAACTCCTGCGGGACTAAATTCCGACACCTAGGCATTTCCGAAAATCTTAAAATTAGTCGTGGAATATAAAGCAAATAACATTATTATTAATCGTAGGAGATGTACAGTACCTAATGTGCATGCAGTTAAGTAACCCTGAGATTGATGGCCTGCAGATACTGGCTTTTTACGTGATCAGCAAGGTGAGTACTCCTGCCATATTGCTCGCCCTTCTTTACGGCGTTCTTTTAATCGTACACCATTAAACATATCAGTCTATTCCCAGTTTTGCTAGATTGTTAGATGATTGAAGTACCTTCTTTCTTTCACCTCTCTCGTCAGTTTTTCTGAGCTGTTGATGCTTGCATTATCCAGCCCACTGCTGAGGCTTTTTGACTTTATTCACAGCTATTTATTTCCGTCAAGATGAGATGGCCGTGTTGAAAAGTTAACAGCCGCTGTGGAATCCGTATTTCACTTTCGGAGACGCGACATCATCCATCAGTATGAGTGGTACTCATTGTTAGTTGAGTTCTAGAGTAAGCCCAATATTTTCTTTGGCAATTAGTATTTGAAGGCGTTATGAAATTAGCATTAACTTTTTTTTTTCGAACTCAGTCTTCGTAACCACAGTAATATGCCATTGCTGTCAAGATAGGTATAGTTCAAGGTTTGTTCAAGTTCTCGTTTTTAAACCACACTAAATCCTGTCACATGAACCATTCTGACGAACAGGAACGGATGAGATAAATCGTTATTACGTACCAAACGCAACACCAGATACGCTTACAGCGTATTTAGTAAACCTCCGATGTCACCAAAGTTACATAGTAGTAGTAGCAGTATTTAAGGAATTGGAATACCTTTGTTTTTGTTTTTTGTAGTGCGTTCAATTCTAACTCCATGTAATGGTATAGATTACAATAAACGAATACGCTCTTCCCGGTTGATGGCCATTCAAGACTGGGAGTGAAGTATATTCATTCTTCATTCATTCATTCATTCATTCATAGTGAAAATGAAAATGAAAACCTACAACCTGTTTTCCAGTCATTGACCGGGTCAGGGATGTAATGAATGAAACATATATAGGCTGTTATTAAAATGGGGTCGCCACTCCCAAGGTGATTTATTAATGAGTGATAAATGCTATGAAATGATAATGGAGAGTGTTGCTGGAATGAAAGATGACAGGGAAAACCGGAGTACCCGGAGAAAAAGCTGTCCCGCCTCCGCTTTGTCCAGCACAAATCTCACAAGGAGTCACCGGGATTTGAACCACGGTATCCAGCGGTGAGAGGCCGACGCGCTGCCGTATGAGCCACGGAGGCTCTCTCATTCATAGTAGTAGTAGTAGTAAAAACTTGTAATAGTAAGCGAGTGGATTGCACCTTGCGACGTTGCTCGCATCTTAGCTTCCACATACATATGAACAGTTATTATAAAAATTATATTAATAAATCATAACTAAATGTTTAATTAAATCGTCGTTACTCGTCGTTTCGATAATTTTATACCAGAAAAACTAGATAGAGTCCGCCTCTGTGGTGTAGTGGTTAGTGGGACTGGCAGCCACCCCCGGAGGCCCGGGTTCGATTCCCGGCTCTGCCACGGAACTTGAAAAGTGCTACGAGGGCTGGAACGGGCTCCACACAGTCTCAGGAGGTCAACTGAGTAGAGGTGGGTTCGATTCCCACCTCAACCATCTTGGAAGCGGTTTTCCGTGGTTTTCCACTTCTCCTCCAGGCAAATGCCGGAATGGTACCTAACTTATGCCCACGGCCGCATCCTTCCCTCTTCCTTGTCTATCCCTTCCAGTCTTCCCATCCCCGCCCCCCCCCCCCACAAGGCCTCTGTTCAGCATAGCAGGTATTGTATTCGTAATCGTGAGGGGTCATAAAGATGATTGGAGGATTGGAGCAGATTAATGGTATCGTGTCCGCCTCCCTCAAAACTACCCATAAGCGAGGGACTTCTTTATTAGAACACAACGCGGTATACAACTACTGTAACTCCCCAGTATAGTGTATTTGACGAGGAACAAAAAATCATTCCGCTATTATTTTTAAACAGTTGTCACACGATGGTTGGGGTGGAGGAAAGGGAACAGAAACCTGTAGTTCCATTAGTTGGTAAGCGTTACCTCAGGGCAGAAGAGGCTCCTCTCATACATTTGCTTAATTTACCTATATGGTATCCTTCAGAACAGTGCCGGTCCCGTGATGTAGGGTTAGTGTGCCTGCCTCTTACCCAGAGGCCCCGGATTCGATTCCTGACCAGATCAGGGATTTCTCCCTGGATCTGTGGGCTGGTTCGATTTTCACTCAGCCTACGTGGTCAGAATTGAGGAGCTATCTGACGGTGAGATAGCGTCCCCAGTCTAGAAAACCAAGGATATCGGTCGAGAGGATTCATCATGCTGACCACACGACACCTCAATCTGCAGGCCTTCGGGCTGAGCAGCGGTCGCTTGGTAGGCCAAAGCCCTTCAGGGCTGTAGTACCATGGGGTTAGTTTTTTATTCTTCAGAACAGCTGATGATCGTTGTTTCCAGAGGAGTAAGATTGGGTATTACTGGGGTCATTTTGATCTCGTCGGTGGTGACAGAGTCCAGCAAGCTATTTTAAGCTTTTATTGAAAATATTTTCCTGAATAGGGTTTAGTTGAATTTAGAATGTTGGACTTATACCTTTTGTGGGTGTGGGTATGTGTATCTGGTGTGAAGGATTTAATACCCTTCCACAGTAGGCTCTACCTACGTATTTGTAGTGTGTACACGCGCTCTCACTGTTTCAGAGTGTGACAAAACTGCTTGACAGAAACGTTTTGCGGTTTGCCGGTACAGCCGGGCGTCATAATATACCATTTCTTTTTTCATACACGGCCATATAGGACTCCAGTATGTACATCATGTATGTTCGATTAGAGTCATCACGTGGAAACAGTAGAGCATACATTTATGAAACTGTTTACAAGATTGTGTCAATAATGAAAATGATAATGACAACACCAATAATAATAATCATCATCATCATAAAAATGATATTTGTTTTACATCCCACTAACAACATTTTGGTGGTTTTTGGAGACACCGAGGTGCCGGAATTTTGTCCCGCAGGAGTTGTTTTAAGTGTCAGTAAATCCACCGACAAGGGGCCGCTGTACGTGAGTAGCTTCAAATACCATCGAACCGAGCCAGGGTCGAACCTGTGAAGATGCGCTCAGAGGTCAGCGCTCTACACTCCGAGCTACTCAGTCCGGCCAGTATTAAGTTATATCAGCTTAGAGACTGGGATAATTACATTTACGGTATTTGAAGGAAGTCGGTAGATCAGGGGTGGTGTTAAATAGTTTCTCGCTGATATTTTCAGAGCGGTCAAATTTGTTTAGAAATATTTCAAACAAAACCTTTAAATTTAGTTTTGGACACATTATGTCCCGACAGCTTTTTTAGTAGAGCCAACCATTGTTTCTGTTGTTATCCATCACTCTGTTGAGCACCACAAATAGGTATAATAGTTCAATGCATTCGTCTCCAAACATGGCTGGCATCAGGAATGCCATCAGAAAGTGAGTTTGCTGCTCTGTTCAGGTCACCTAGATATGAATTTGTATTCAGAAGATGATAGTTTCTAACTCCAACATCAGCCATCCTGACGGTATTTTCCCGTGATTTTCTCTTTTTCACACCTTAACTAAGGCTGCGGCCTCTACCTTCCCAATCTTAACCATGACCTGTCCTTACGTTAGCGAAAACCTGCTATGTGTTAGTTAAACCATTGGCTGACCTCGAATTGATTCCGAAACGGACGTCTTGATTTCCATTAGCTGTCACCGTATTTGTCCATTAGTTGCTATCTTTTATTCCCATGTCCCTCACACACAGTGCAATGACTACTTACAAGCCTGACTGATACGCGGGGTTGGGATGGAGTAGCGAAGGGCCGCCAGCTGAAAGTTAGTGGACTCAACACGGATGTTGTTGTTCGGTGAAATGATCGAAGGCGGAAATGAAGTCTTCCACTGTTCGAACGCAATGGGACACAAAACAGCAGCGACGAAACCACTGGCAATAACAAGAATAAAACAGAAGTGAATGGCACCTGGCTGTAAAACTGTGCGCCACAAATCGTGGCCGCGTTCTCAACAAGATGTAAGGAAAAGCTGGAATAATAATAATATTAATAATAATAGTAATAATACCGAGCTCGATAGCTGCAGTCGCTTAAGTGCCGCCAGTATCCAGTATTCGGGAGATAGTAGGTTCGAACCCCACTGTCGGCAGCCCTGAAAATGGTTTTCCGTGGTTTCCCATTTTCACACCAGGCAAATTCTGGGGCTGTACCTTAATTAAGGCCACAGCCGCTTCCTTCCCACTCCTAGGCCTTTCCCGTCCCATCGTCGCCATAAGACCTATCTGTGTCGGTGCGACGTAAAGCAAATAGCAAAAAAAAAGTAGTAATAATAATAATAATAATAATAATAATAATAATAATAATAATAATAATAATAATAATAATAATAATAATAATAATAATGGGAAAGTTCAATTCACTGTTATCATTTAAAATTATGTCCACCAAGCTGAGTGGCTCAGACGGTTGAGGCGCTGGCATTCTGAACCCAACTTGGCAGGTTCGATTTTAACTCAGTCCGGAGATATTTGAAGCTTCTCAAATACGTCAGCCTCGTGTTGGTAGATTTACCGGTACGTAAAAGACAAAATTCCTGCACCTCGTCTTCTCCAAAAATCGTAAAAGTAGTTGGTGGGACGTAAATTATGATAATAATTATTATTATTACAATCACGTCCACATTTCTATTTACTTCCTAGACTTCTTGGTAATGATATATCAGAAAATTAACTACTTTGTATTACCTATCGCGATCGTCATCATCTCCATCACTATTATGAAAACCAACACTGTAATCAAATCGTTACCGAATTTACATTTGTTGTTTCTTACCAATCTCTGTGATTCTACAGCGCTGTGTTAAAATAGTTCTGTGGACATTGTCATTGAATTACATCAAACTGCAAGACGGAAAAAAGCAGTTTCTTTCCTCTACGGAGCTATTAGTAGATGATAACATTAGTGTGATTGTTTTCGAAGCCTTAAATATTGAATATCTAAACAAGGGCTTCAATTACTTGATGAGATTTCTTGGGGGAATTTCGTAACGGTACAGTTTCATCGATCTAAATCAGGTGACTCAGTGTCTAGTTTAGTATTACGTGGACATTATGTAGGCTGTCGTTTACTACTGATTTGAAAGGTTCAGTTGAATGGAGAATTTGGATCTATAAATTCACGTAGACGTCATTGGTTATGATCAGCAATGAGATTGGGAACAGTAGTGTAGCCTATGGGGGGTTACTAAGGGGCTTTAGAATCCCCGTCTCATGAAATTTTACAAAAGAAAATAAACAGACATAGAAAATAAACACGTGAAAGTAGACTCTTTTGAACATTCACAGAGACATAATTTGTAAAATCAACAGATCTCTTGAATCTAACTAAGAAGCCTCGAAAGTTTACTTTAGATCGTAATATGAACATACCATTCGCTGTAAAACTGTTGACGTAGATAATGCTGTTCCTGTAGTGTATTTTCATGTAAGATTTTGTAGTCTATCTATATAAATAAAGTTGTAGGGGGTCCGCTGTCCGTAATTTCTTTTGTTTTGCCAATTTTTCAGATATATATCCGTTTTAGGTCAACTCAAGACCGAATCGGTAGTTTTTACTTTTCGTGTCTGTTTGTCTGTCTGTTTCTCTGTTCCACCATCACATCGAAACGGCTGTATAGATCTCAACCAAACTTCATATTTAGAGTATACTCATTCCGGGAAAGGTCTCGATATGCATATAATTTTAAAATCTTTGAATATACGGGTGTTTATAGGAAAACCAGAACGGTTTTCCTCCATTTTCTCTTATACTATTGATTTTCTGTAAACTCCGTGGACCGTGCGTGAAACGTCTCTTCAATATAAACAACTTTCGTTATGCGCATAATTTACCTTACTCTTCACATGACGGAGAAATTTACTATTTTCTGCGGGTATCATGCTCTGCATTAAGTGACCGACAGACCGACAACGAACCTACAGGTTACCATGGCAACGTCTCTGACTGCTTGCCAGCAGGGAAGTAACGTATTGAAATTTTCCTCATCATGCTTTTAAATTCGTGGTTGTTCCTTGGGTAGAAGGCAAGAGAGGCGTCAATCGACCTATCTGCGGGATATTGGCGGAATATCGTTGGAGGTTATAACCGCCCTCGAATAGATTAAGTGATAACACCATTAGTCATCTTCTTATCTGTTTAACTAAGATTCACTGCGCCTAATTTTCTCCTCTGTTACCGCTTTATTATATCCATACCTCACACCAGCATAATTTATTGAGGGGCATTAGATTTTCCAATACATTCACTGGCATTTACATATTTGTCGTTATCCGGCTGTCCTCAGTTATAATCCATTTTCTATTAATTTCAACTCTCTTAACTGTATTTTCTTCCTTAATTACTCCGTATGTACGCGAGTGCTATAATCTACTGGATATATTTCCACCAATCTTCATATTTTGAATCCACCTGTCCTTGGGTAGGTTTCAGGGCAAATATTGTTTCTAAAACCCTGAACTGTCTGGAGGTTTATACGAAACCGAAACCGTGATTTTGCCCTCCCACAAAATATACACAACCAAACGTAATGGAAATCTACCAGCCTTATGGAAATTAATTTCTAAATTTTTTCTCATGTGCGTCATTTCGATACGAGGATTAATAGGGAGATATCATTAACGGACCGTTTTTCGGTACAAATCCTATCGGACTTAACTCAGGAGCGGGTGCGTGTAAAGCGCATTTCTAACAACTTGAAAACTACTGAAGATATTCGAGCCAAACTTTATATTTAGCATCCACCTGTCCAAACGTAGGTTTTAAAGGTCAATAACATTTCATGTTCCCGGAATGGACTGGTGGTTTATAGGGAACCGAAATGGTGATTTTACTCTTCCACAAAGTACAAGACCAACCTGACTGGAATTCGACCGAACGTGATGGAATTCCATCTCTAAAACTTTTTTCATGTGCATTTTTTCGTCAGGAGGATTAATAAGGGAGATATCGTGAATGCTCAGTTTTGCAGGTTAAGTCCAGCGGACATAGCCCAAAAGGTGTTGTCGTGGAGCAGATTATTTATCTATCTATATAAATGAAACGACTGTGTGCCTCTACATTGACTATTTTGGTGAAATTTTCGCACAGCTACCCGTTTAAGGGATAATAATGACCATCTGCACATTTTTGGTTTAGTTTCCTGAAAGTCCTAATTTTTTTCCTCCTCGCCCAAAATCCACATTGCGGCATAATCTGCCAGACGAAAAAGAACATTGAAATTTGACAAAATTATACATTTTTAAATGTTTCACTTTTTATCCCCGAAGAATATCGAAATATGGAGGAAATTTTAATGATGGTGCAGACCTTCGGGAAGTCCTATCACATAACGGATTGCACAATCTCCGTTCAATTTGGAATGATCTACAACCTTGGTCTTATGACTTTTTGTCGTATCTGTATCTCTTTTATGTTTTATTTGTCTCTATCAATCGATGTTAAGTAAATTTGGACTTATCACATTCATAATTCATACTTTCAATCACTTATAGGAAATATAGAATCATCAAAATTTTCACGATAATTGGCCCATCCAGTAGCCACATGTGAGCCAAATGCTATGTATGTAGCTGTCACATAATTATCCGAAAAGTAATGTAATGTGAGATAATCTTACAAATATTTTACCCTATTCAACGTTTCTAACTCAGTCTGACCCAGGAATAGATGAGATATCATAGGACCAGCCATTTAGGCCACTAAATCCGGCGTCTTATGTTATAACCCTTTGTCGATATGACGTAAGTTTAGCAGCAGTTAATCTGTAAATGAAGGTCTGCAATATTGTAAACAAGCATTAACTTTCGTATATCGATCTATATATATTTACTGATGTCGATTTGTAGCGATGGAGAAAGGGTGTGTCTGCTATTGTAATCAGTACTCCCCACACCGACTTTGACTGGCAGGAGTGGGGTCCTTTTCCAACTCCTGTGTAACTGGCAGGAGTAAGGAATGCTTACCATTGTAATGAATAGTTCACTTCTCGATTTGACTTGCAGAAGGCAACGGAGCATGCAGTTTTGTTTAAAACTCCCCTACCCGATTGTGTTTGGCAGTAGGCAAGGGTGCCCGCAATTATAAACATCATCTAAAATATGATTGGCATTAGGCAAAGTGGCCTGCTACTTTGATGGAAACTCACCAACTTGGTGTGACTGCCAGTAGAAAAAGGGGCCTGACATTATAATGATAACTGCACAACTCAATTTCGACTGATAGTAGGGTAGTTGCCTGCCATTATAATAGAAACTCCTCAACTGTTATCTGTCTGGAAGTAGGAAAGGGGGCTGCCATTTTAACGAAAACCCCCAAATCGATTGTGACCGCGCAGTAGACAATGGGGCCTGCAATTATAATGTAAACTTCCCAACTCGATTGTGAATGGTAGTAGGCAAGTGAGCCTGCCGTATATCACAAATCCGTAACAAACACTTTACATTGGAAAGAGCGTATGAGGACCTACCCATGCTGTTTCTCGCATAACGCTAAGAGACATGCAATTTTAAAACAATCTTATTTACTGCATGTACAGTATTTACTTCGATATTCGAATACAATGTAGAATACCGTAGCGAAGCACGGGTACATTTGCTAGTCTGTTATAATGACACTCACGCATGCACATACGCACAAGCACCTTTATTATGTTCTATTATCATTCTGTAACTATAACCCCCTCCCCCCCATGGTTCGATCTTGGTCACGCTACTGATTCGCAGTCACCATCTTTTATATTTAACTAGCCACATTGATCAGAGCTTTAATATTATTAAAAACTTGGTGATACTCTCGCATGAAGTTTGATGATTGTACAGTTATACTGTGCGAGGTAGGCAACTTCCACAACGGTGACCCTGGGCAATGGACTGCAGTAGCAGAATGGCAGTAAGTTTACACAAATCATGGACGAACCAGACCACGAATCTCACCCGGCCACATTTATCGCCAGCTGTTACTTAACGGCACTTTTAAGAATCAAGTGGAGAAAACTGTTGGACCCTGGGTAAAAATACAGAAATGAATATTGAATGAATGAAAATGCACAGCCTGTTTCAGCCCATCGATCGGGTCAGGAATGGAAGGAATGAAGCTCCCATGTAGCGGTGAGGATAGGAATTGTGCGGGATGACGATGCCTGTCGCACTTCTCTGGGGCAATGACTTAATAATAATAATAATAATAATAATAATAATAATAATAATAATAATAATAATAATAATAATAATAATAATAATAATAATAATAATAATAATAATAATCGCTTTACGTCCCACTAACTACTTTTTCGGATTTTCGGGGACGCCGACGTTTAAGGAATTTTTTCCCGCAGGAGTTCTTTTACGTGCCAGTAAATCTACCGACACGAGGCTGACGTATTTGAGCACCTTCAAATACCACTGGACTGAGTCAGGATCGAACCTGCCAAGTTAGGATCAGAAGGCCAGCGCCTCAACCGTCTGAGACACTTAGCCCGGAGGGGCAATGACTAATGACTTACATACGAAATGAAATGATATTGGAGAGTGTTGCTGGAATGAAAAATTACAGAAAATACAGGAGTACCCGGAGAAAAACCTGTCCCGCCTCCACTTTGTCCAGCACAAATCTCACATGGGGTGACCGGAATTTGAACCACGGAACCCAGTGGTTAGAGACCGCCTGAGCCACGGAAGATCACAGTAATGAAGGAATATCACTCATAATTGCGAATACTGCGCTGGATAGTTAATAAGCACAGTTGGGAATAAATTAAGGTCGGTACATGCAGAGTGGGTATCGGCCCATAAGTGGCCACGGCTGGTTCGTGGTCCGACATCTCTGCACTCTGACTAGCCTACCGAGCAGAGGAGGGGTGGCCAGGGCTATATCGTGACTCTACGTCTCTGACTTCGGGAGACGGCACAGGGCTGGACCTCACGGCTGGCCTCAATCGTCGGCTGTCCTGAGAATGGTTTCCCGTCGTTTTCCATTCTCCTGCGTTAGGCCCCTTTAAACAACAAGCATCATCATCATCAACAACCATTCTCCTGCACTAAGAGGAATCCCGGGACAGTTCCTAGTATAGGTCACGGCTGCCAACCCCTTCATCTTCATCGAGCATCTTCTTCACCGTAACAAACCTCCCGGCCTGAGAGACGGCGTCACCGTCTAAGAGACCCGCCTCCCCCTTCAGAGGAGGAATGAAAACGTTTTAGTAGTAGTAGATAAATTTTGTAGAAGTAACTGAATTACTTGTAACGAATTCTTTTTAGTATTTTGTACGTTCTTATAATCGTTACTTTTCACAAAATGTGCAGTATTATTTGCTTATTTCCTTCTTGAAATAAAAATTTCAATATTCTAGTAATCGACATAGGCTACATCGCATCGAGAATTCGGCAACCTTGGAGTCCTAGCACTCGCAAGATGTCACATCGAGGCTATAAAAGCAAGAATACGTCAAGCGCTCGTTCATTTATACGCATTTACATAATCGTGAGTACGACTTCCTGAGTTTGCACGAGGTCGATAATGGAACAAAAAGAAACATGTGATTGCAAAAGTGTTAATGAATTTCTTCTACTCTGTTAACATTGATGCTTTCACGGTCCGTTCTTGTAGATATGATATGGGTTATTGGGCTAATGCCGTGTCAAGAAAACAAGGTGAAACTCTTTGCGTTTCAAAAGAACCTTGCTCCGCGTCTTCAGAAGAAAATCTTGACTGTTCCTGAGAAAGTCTTCTGCAAAACATTCTTCTACCCTACTTGAATAATAATATCTTAAATTAGTTGGCTCTCAAAATAATGAGAATAGGGTGTGAAATGTAAACTTTGGTTGGTGAGAAATCTTTTTGAATGTTTTACTTAGTGATTATAGCCACGGAACTCTTTCAAGTATGATGGTATGAAATATATACCACCTATTTAATTCATCCTGAGGATGCTGCATGATGGTAAATTGTTACTACTACCACTTTGTGCTTTTCTGCTAGTTCTTACCTTTCCCCGGGCGAGTTGGCCGTGCGGTTAGGGGCGCGTTACTGTAAGGTTGCATCCGGGAGATAGTGGGTTCGAACCCCACTGTCGGCTGCCCTGAAGGTGATTTTCCGTGGTTACCCATTTTCACACTAGGCATATGCTGGGGCTGTACCTTAATTAAGACCACGGCCGCTTCCTTCCCTCTCCTAGCCCTTTCCTATCCCATCGTCGCCATAAGACCTATATGTGTCGGTGCGACGTAAAACCAATAGCAAAAAAAAAATTCTTAACTTTGTGTATAGATTGCGCGTTATGCTGTGTTCTTCTTGTCGGCTCTTCCTTCAGGGAAGTGAATTTCAGCGCGTCACCTCCTGTTATTTATTCAATTGTGGCTCTAGAAACCCGCCTTGGTGCTGTTTATTTCTGCTGAACAATTCATTAGATATCAGAGCTAATATAACATCAGAATATTTTGGGAAAAGTGGGTAGTATGTTTTATCTGCCACCATGCTTATACCAAGCAAATATGGACAGTGGGGATTATAAGATAGCTTTTCTGTAGTCGTTTGTGATGGATTATTTAAGTCAATTTCTGCACAAAATGGTCACCTAGGAATGAAGCTGAGGTAAAGAAACACAAGCCACATGTTCTGTAGGATGTGCGACTGCAGAGTTGAACTCAATAACCAGAGCGCTCAACAGATCGGCGCTGTGCCAAATGCAGCACGAAGAACAAGCAAGTTCGCACCATGTGGATGTAATGTTCCGTTGTAAAACTTGAGTAAAAAGAAAGTTGTGTCCAAGATTTTCACAAATGTGAGGATAGTGTTGCTCATAATTAGAGAAACATTGCAATATATTTAATAATTATTTTTTGTTTTTGATTTATATTAAATGTATTTTGTTAGTTGTTATACTTTTTGCCATAAATTAATATAATTCAATCAATCACTATCAATCAATCACTACTGATCTGCATTTAGGGCAGTCGCCCAGGTGGCTGATTCCCTATCTGTTGTTTTCCTAGCCTTTTCTTGTCCGGCTCCATGGCTAAATGGTTAGTGTGCTGGCCTTTGGTCACAGGGGTCCCGGGTTCGATTCCCGGCAGGGTCGGGAATTGTAACTGTACCGGGCGGTACACCTCCACGCCGCTAATTCAAAAGGTGCGCCAGTTGAAACTCCTCTGCTGGAGGAAACCTGAACTTTATTGACGGTATTAATTTTCTACTTTCTCTGAAGATGTCACTACCTGTAAATTTCGGAGTTTTAGAACTGTGTCATTTTTGATGTGTTTTTGTTTTGCTTGAAGTAAGAAGTGTGAACTTTCTCTTCTAGAGGACACTACTGAAGAACTACAATAGTGCACCCTAGTGCGAAGAAAAAGAACTGTTCTTTGGAGAAATTTTTATTTCAAAAGTTTGTTTCTTGTTAAATTTCCTTCTGTTATGGTTTAAGTTGGCTGTATACCCCTCTCTTTCTCCTTGTTTTGTATTCAACCAATCCCGAATTTCTTAACTTAATTTTCCACCAATAATGTGTTTCTTCTTCATCTTGTGTAGGGGTTTCTCTTTATTCTCCAATAAAGTGATTGTGGGCGGGTGTTCTCATTCCCCTAACGCCTAGAACCTTCCGCGAGAGTATATAAACTGCTGATTTTAGGGTCTCTGCGCCACTTCTGTTCCATCTTTCAGTGTGTAAAGTACATAGCAGGGGGCGGGAAGCGCCTCTTTCTTCGGCAGCGGTCAACAACAAGGTAATGGCCAATTAATAACTTCTTTCTTTGCTAGCTCAGCAGTTTAACTCTCGGGGCGGGTCCGAAGTTTTTCCGTTATGTAACCTTCCTTAAAAATGTAAAGAATCTGGTATCTATTTTACCTTTTAAACTACGTATTGGGATAGAGAGTGCTTAACCCTCTCGATCTCCCACTCATATTGTTTTGAGGTGAACTTTTTTCTCAACCTATTCTTCCTTAACATTATGTAAATTTGTTTCTTTTCTAAAGTCACCGCCGTAGTATGGGATTAGCCCTTGCATCAGTGGCCTAAGAGCCAAATTGGGTTTTAAAAACAAAGTGTATTAGGAGTGCCGATCGCCTCCTCTCAAATTGTTATTTTGGAGGTCATGTAATCAACCTTCTTTTCATTTAATAGACCTCAGTAGGTTGGGTATTTTACCCCTGTGTCTATGTCCAGTGAGGACAACTCGAAGGTGGAGTTTGGTGTGGCCTTTGAGAGGCTTAAAGTTGAGAGCGAGTGGCTCTTTTTGATAATTGAGTGTTGTATGCCTCGTGGAGGCTTTTCAGTGTAATTTGGAGCAAGGGCTCCTAGGCATGAATGGGGTTTTCTGCCCCTCTGTTGAAACTTGTGTTTGGGGTAAAACTGAGCTGATTGCCCAAGCATTGTGAAGTCAGGGCGCGAAGCCCAAATCCTGTAAATATTGTAAATACCCTTTTGACTTGCTACTTTGTACCTGCCATGCTTGTTATTTCCTTATTTTTTTAAAAAATATAACCTTGTTAAATTTTAAATTAATTTTACTTTCGTAGCTTGAGACCCGTTCACACCCGCACCTTCTTTCACCTCTACCTACCACGGAAAGCTCCGTAACAGTAACCTTAATTGGTTAATTTCGCTGGCACGGGGGCTGGGTGTATGTGTCGTCTTCATCATCATTTCATCCTCATCACGACGCCCAGGTCACCTACCGGTGTCAAATCAAAAGACCTGCATCTGGCGAGCCGAACATGTCCTCGGACACTCCCGGCACTAAAAGCCATACGCCATTTCATTTCTAGCCTTTTCTTAAATGATTGCAAAGAAATTGGAAATTTATTGAACATTGGTAAGTTAATCCAATCCCTAACTCCCCTTCCTATAAATGAATATTTGCCCCAATTTGTCCTCTTGAATTCCAACTTTATCTTCATATTGTGATCTTTCCTACTTTTATAGACACCATCCAAACTTATTCGTCTACTGATGTCCTCCCACGCCTTCTCTCCACTGACCGCTCGGAACATACCCTTAGTTGAGCAGCTCGTCTCCTTTCTCCCAAATTTTGCAACATTTTTGTAACGCTACTCTTTTGTCGGAAATCGCCCAGAACAAATCGAGCTGCTTTTTAATCACATACATTATTGCATTAGTGTTCTCTAGGGTTTAGAAAAGGGAAAATAATAGTTTTCTTTTTGGTAGTTGCTTTTACGTCGCACCGACACAGATAGGTATTATGGCGACGATGGGACAGGGAAGGGCTAGGAGTGGGAAGGAAGCGGCCGTGGCCTTTATTAAGGTACAGCCCCAGCATTTGCCTGGTGTGAAAATGGGAAACCACGGAAAACCATCTTCAGGGCTGCCGACAGTGGGGTTCGAACCTACTATCTCCCGAATACCGGATACTGGCCGCACTTAAGCGACTACAGCTATCGAGCTCGGTGAAAATAATAGTAAAACGGAACATATTTCTAACCTTTAGCATATATTGGTTGAAAATGACACAGACCAACTGGCACGATGTTATGTTATATATAACGCTTTACACCACCCACACAAAAACACGAAAAAATTCAAAATCATGATTATGATATTCTGCTAAGTGCATATAGAAATAAACATATCCTGTACTTTTTCATAACAAATATGCATATTTTGCTTCAAAGATGTAAAATATGTATGCTAAAAGAAGGACACACAAAGCGAAGTAATAGTATATGTTTTTCCATAACAACATTGGTGTTATTAACTGTGTGAAAAGAAATGTGAGTGATTTTCTGAAGAGTGGTGTTTTGTATAAAGTAGTTGTAATTGTGATTTGACTGACTATTCGCTGAAAAAGTAATTTTTAATTGAGTAAAATATTTCTCAGGTAACTTTAATTCATCCGAGTTCCTTATATTTTGTACTCTTCCCATCACCGCTAATAAGTGTGTAGTTTATGTAATACCGCTACAAGAAACCTGCCTGTCTGATGAATTCCAAATTAAGCATTGACTATTATAGCTTGATACAAAATTGTTAACAATACCAAACCCTCACATCTATTGCTTCATTATGTACACTTTCGAGCAGAAAACCTGACCCATTTGCCTAGATCACAGTAGGTTTTTTCATCCGTAGGGTTTCCACATTTATCGTACTACCACTTGATATTACCTAGCCCTTAATACTTCACTTGACTGGGTTGAAGTAAATCCTGAAAAAAGAAATGAAGAAATGAATGACATGCGGTTAGGGTCGCATAGCTGTGAGCTGACATTTGGGGGATGGTTGGTTTGAATCCCACCTTCAGCAGCCGTGAAGGTCGGTTCCCATGTCTTCCCATTTTCAAATCAGACAAATGCTAGGGCTGTACCTTAATTAAAGGCACGACTTCTGCCTTCCCAATCCTAGCCTTTTCTTGTCCCTGCGTCGCCGAAAATTTTCGATGTGTCACTATCAAAGAATGGCGTGAAATAAACATGAGATCACAAATAGCCTCCTTTAATGAAATTGCTATGATTGGAGTGAATAAGGAGATGTGGACTAGTGCAATGTAATATGATTAGAGACTGGACCTTTGAAGAAGGAGGATGAGAATTGATATAGTTGTATCGTTAAGAAGTACAACAGCTACTATATAGGCCTAGTTAAGAATGGTTTCTTCTGAATTAGACATAGACACGACGATCAATTTTTTTTAAAATGACATTCATTCGTACCGATACAGATAAGTCTTTTGGAGACGATGGAATAAGAGGGAGGAAGCGGCCGTGACATTAATTAAGTTAGAGCCTCAACCACTGCCTGGTGTGAAAATGGGAAACCACGGAAAACCATCTTTAGGGCTGCCGACAGTGGGTGGGGTTCTAACCCTCTATCTCCCGAATGCAAGCCCACAGCTTCGCGCCTCCAACCGCACGGCCAGCTCGCTCGGTGGCAATGGAAGTAGCAGGGTTTCTAAAGTCGACAACAAATTAAATCCCTGTAAAATATGGATTTGGAACGTCAGATCAATGATAAAATTGGGAAGTTTGAGAATTTAAAGAAGGAAATGGACAGAATGGACCTAGATATTGTAGGAGCCGTTGAAGTGAGATACCCAGATAGTAGTGATTTTTGGAATTATGAGTAAAGACTCTGGAATCTTTCGGTTTTGCCATGAAAAGAATATTTGGGCCCAACAGTAATTAATGTATGGTGGTATAATGAAAGGGAAATCATGATTCGATTAGATATAGAACTTATTTTTTTTTTTTTGCTAGCGGCTTTACGTCGCACCGACACAGATAGGTCTTATGGCGACGATGGGATAGGAAAGGCCTAGGAGTTGGAAGGAAGCGGCCGTGGCCTTAATTAAGGTACAGCCCCAGCATTTGCCTGGTGTGAAAATGGGAAACCACGGAAAACCATCTTCAGGGCTGCCGATAGTGGGATTCGAACCTACTATCTCCCGGATGCAAGCTCACAGCCGCGCGCCTCTACGCGCACGGCCAACTCGCCCGGTGATATAGAACTTACAGAGATGGTAATAGTAGAAATATATACGCGATGAACCCGAACTCCACCGACAAACTTTCGGAGGTTGTTCAGGGATACTTTTTTTAATATATTGGTATGTGGGATCCGTGGCTCGTTACAGAGAAATACTGTACTTGTGATTTATTCGGTCCGCCTCTGTGGTGCAGTAGTTTGTGTGACTACCTGCCACCCCTAAGGCCCGGATTCGATTCCCGGCTCTGTCACGAAATTTGAAAAGTTGTACGAGAGCTGGAACGGGGTACACTCAGTTGACCTTCCGTGGGTTCGATTCCCACTTCAGCCATCCTGGGAGTGGTTTTCCGTGGTTTCCCACTTCTCTTCTAGGCAAATGCCAGGACGGTACCTAACTTATTGCAATGGCCACTTCCTGCCCTCTTCCTTATCTATCTCTCTCAATCTTCCCAACCCCCTGCAACGCCCCTGGTCAACATAGCAGGTGAGGCCACCTGGACGAGGTACTGGTTATTCTCCCCAGTTGTATCCCCGACCCGGAGTCTGAAGCTCCAGGACACTGCCCTTGAGGCAGTAGATGTGGAATCCCTCACTGAGTTCGAGGGAAGAACCGAACTTGGAGGGTAAACCAATAAAGAAGAAGAAGAAGAAGAAGAAGAAGAAATTATTTATTCGGTTTGTTAGCCCAATCATCCTTGTTTCCGTGAAAATACCCTGATAATAATAAAAAAGAGCCTGTAAAATGCAATAACCAAAACATACAAAACAAAACACAGAGTAATGCAACAATCCCCAGACGAAACACGTGAACTTTTATCACAGTGTGTTCAATAACATTATTATTATTATTATTATTATTATTATTATTATTATTATTATTATTATTATTATTATTATTATTATTATTCAGTACGACACAGATACGAGGCTAACTGCGACAACAAACTGAACGAAATGCATTTAACCTGCAACGACCACTGGAGATAAAGCATAGCTTATACCAATATGCTCAGAAGGTATCGCTGAAGAACCTCTGAAAGTTTGCCTGTGGATTTCGGGTTCTTCCTGTATATATGTCCACTAAAGGTCATTCTGATAAAGAAAATCCAAGAAGGTTGTGACAGTATTAAGACAGCAGTGGAAATTTATTGAAATTTCTGAATTTATTGTTTTAATTTTTTGTATAAGGTTTTATTTCAATGTGACCATTGACGTCTTATTACACTAATAATCAATTTATGAAATTTATACACAGTAAAAGAAAAACTTAAGGTTCAACGAAAACGTTGCAGCACAAAATGTACAGAACAGGTTAGGGAACATGACAACTACAGAATGGATGTGGAAAGCGGCATGAAACCCTGAGAGGTAATTGAACGGTTCTGTATGAGTTGCGCCGAGTAAAATTTGCGCCATGGAGATTCCCCGCCGGGAGTAGAAGTGGTTTGACAGCTGTCTTAAGCATCTGCTACCTGCGCTGCACCGCAGGGGGTTATTTCCAAGTTCAAGGAATGTCTGTGAATATCTGCAGTACTGAGATTTTGAAATTAATATATAAGAATATTATTCACTCTATCTTTTTTTTTTTGCTAGTTGTTTTACGTCGCACCAACACAGATAGATCTTACGGCGACGATGGGACAGGAAAGGGCTAGGAGTGGGAAGGAAGCGGCCGTGGCCTTAATTAATTAAGGTACAGACCCAGCACTTGCCTGGTGTGAAAATGGGAAACCACGGAAAACCATTTTCAGTGCTGCCGACAGTGGGGTTCGAACCTACTATCTCCCGAATACTGGATACTGGCCGCACTTAAGCGACTGCAGCTATCGACCTCGATATTCACTCTATCAATGTTGGTTTCTTGCACATTTAGAAAACCTGCATCGTATTTATATCAGTGGGTGAAATGTTTATAACTACGTAGTTTGACTTAATTTACAAACCAATTGTGGAAACATGGAATCAGTCTTTCAGTCTTATGAAGAATATCCACAGCCTGTTTGTAGCTAACTGACAGGGTCAGGAATAGAATGAATGAAGAATGAAATACCGCTAAAGGAAGAAAATACTGCCGAATGCGAGATCTGACGTGCTTTTGCGGACAAAGATTAATGGATGGCAAATGAAATGTAGCGAATTTGTTGAATAGAGAATGACCAGTGAAAGCAGAAAAAACTGTCTCACCCTACATTTCCCCGACATGCACCCCTTATGAAGTGATAGGGCTCAAGGATGAAACATAGCTACTGCCAAAGAAAGGAAATTGTGTGGCCTGGCGAGGCCTGTCGCACTTCCCTGGGTATAAAAGATTAATACATGACAAATGAAATTGTTTCAAACAGTGATGCTGATATAAATATGAAGAAATCAGAAATAATATTTTGAACGCCAGCTTTGTATCTTTCTGCCCTTTTGTTAGGTAAAACATACGATAAAATGTTGGGAATGTTGAAGGAGAGAATTCCCGACTGGAAACCCCAAAGGGTGATCATTGATTTTGAGTCTGCCAGCATTTGTGCTTTGAAACAGTCATTTCCATTAGCTGAAATACAAGGATGTTTCTTTCATTTTCTCCAGTGTATTTGGAGAAAGGGACAGGAAATCGGACTCACAACACTCTGCAAAGAATGTCAAGAAGTGAGGCTGACAATTCGGAAGTGCGGGGCTCTTGCCTTCTTGAAGCCTGAAGATGTGGAAGAGGGCTGGCTCTATATCCACGAAGAAGCGCCACAGAATCCTAAACTTATCCAGTTTTTGGACTATTTTGTGGAAGAATGGTTTGAAAATCATAATGTACCACAAGTAATCTGGAACTGCCACGGAAGACGCCACAGAACAACAAATGCTGTTGAAGGGTGGCACCACAAAATGAACAGTATTCTAGGGAGACCGCACCCACGAGTTAAAGATCTCATTTTGTGTATTAAATCCGAAGCAGAAAGCTCGAATTTTAAGATTGCCAGGAATGAACTTCATCTTGAGGGCAAGATAAGAAAAAGAAGTTACGTGCAATTAGACCAAAGTATCTTGAGAGCAACGGAGGTCTATTTGGAAAGCGGTAATGTAATCATTCTGAAACACGAAACTTCCCTGTGGAATTCCCAAACAAGACCTCTAGTTCCTAGAATGATTAATGACCACGGCGCAAGTTTTACTGATTGTAACACGGCGCAACTTTTACTCGGCGCAACTCATACGACACCAATGGAACATAGCCTTTTGCCAAGAAGAAAACCGTACAGGGTAATTGTCCTTGGATTACACACATTTATTTTAAGAAAAAAGAAACAAATCAAAAACTCATAACAAAAAGAATCCAAAGTCAGAAAGATCTTTACAAGGAAATTTAGGATTTAACCGCGCCTGCAGACATGCGCAGTGCACTAAAATAAATTGAAACACTTAATTTCAATTGAAAGGAAATTATCCAACGATACATGATGATTAAATGAGGGCTAATCCAAATCTACACACAAGTAGAAATAAGATCAAAGACAGAGGTTCATAAAACTTAAGTCACTACGTAAAACTCTTCGACTAATTTGCATAGATTTTCAATACTTATGTAAGGCGACACTGAAATACGGGGAGGCAACCCCGAGGAATAATTACAAGTTAAAAAGTTAAAAAACAAGGTATTGCCTCCGAAAACAAAGGTACAAGACCTTAGCTGGAAATCTAAGTCATTTCGACAAATTTAGTGGTGAACATGTATCTCGAGGATAAACTCCTGCGCAAGAAAAGAAAATTATTAGATTTAAATGAAAGTGAAAAACGAAATAAACATCAGAACAGTGATTACCCTGAGACCAGGTTTCGCATTTGGGGACCAAGAGGGAAGCACGTCCGCTCACTAAGCTGGTCAGATGATCAAAGATGCAGATCCTACCTCGCTTCCAAGGAAGGATCCAGAAACAGGAAATGGTGCAACCACCAAAGAGCTCCAATGAGAATTCGGAATTCACCCGCAACTTTCACATTCATCAATTGCATTAACTCTTATTTTCTACAATCAAAAGTCTCTTCTTTCTTGCTGACGAACGTTCGAGAAAAGTCTTCGTTTACACAACAGAAAACGCGCTTCCAGAACTGCACGTATAGGTACACGTGGTTTCACAAATTTTGACAAAAATCGAAAATATTAAAATTCACAGATAAATGATAATTTAGATACAACCTATCAATAAGAGTTTCTAAAACAAAATTCTTCCCAGTTAAAAGGTCCAAACAAAATAAAATCTTATAAAAAACGAAAAAGTCAGAAATTTCAATCAATTCCCACTGATGTCTTAATACTCCCACAAAGTTTATGAGAAAATATTAACAATTGTAGAAGACAAGAAAATCTTATGAGTTACGATTGTGGGCGACTAAAACTCAGTCGAATAAGAGAGGAGAGAAGGGAATACTGTTGGTAAATTTGGCCTAGGTGTGAGGAGTGAAACGAGTAAGAGACTAGTGGAGTTCTATGAAAGTCAAAGCCTTGTTATCACAAACACCCTGACTGAACAACCATTGAGACGACGCTACACAGCAGACAGACACAGATTTCAGATTATCTACATCGTGGTTAAAGGGAGCACTCGAAACCAAATAAAACTGTCGAAAAGCTACTCAGGAGCTGATATCGAAACTCATCATAAACCTATTGTTATGAAAACTCACTTGAAATTAACAAAAAAGAATGATCAGATTTTGAATAACGAAATATATTTTATTAAAACTTAAATTTTCAGGATTATTTAAAATTAAAAAGGAATCGGAAGTAACTGAGAATAAAATAAGAAAATGAAATCAGGAAAAGTGGGAAGAAGTGAAAAATAAAATGACTACAGTAAAAAAATGAATGCATTGGAAAAGTAAATAAAGTAGTATATAAACCATGTTTTAAATTTTATGAAGAAGAGGAGGTGACCAATCAGCGTATAATGACTTTCGAAACCTGGAAAATTTAAAATCCAAACTGCACTAGAGGAGTATACAATAACAAATGGAAGGAAAATGTAAAAGAGGAAACATCGGAAAAGGTTAGTCCTAGATCAAAAATCAGTTCATCAGCAAGGGAAAATATAGTATACTAACAAGAAAGGAAAACAAAAACAATAATCATAAGTTATAAAATAATTCTAAAATGCAGAATAGGGTGAAAATGTACTTCAAAATAAAATTTGTAATGACTAGCTAGGCATTGAAATTTTACATAAGGAATTGTCATTAAAAGAACTTACAAACGAATAAAATACCCGGAGTCGACGAAATTCCTTCTGAAACACTGGGGCAAGATGTAAAATCAGAAATTTCCAAAATAATCTGTGAATTGTGTGTAACAGGGACTTATGGAGGAACTTTGAATCAACGGTCCTTATAGCCATTTAAAAAGTAGAAAGGTGTACGGAAATGTGAAAAACCATAGGATCCTGATCAATCACATGCGTCAAAGATCCTTAGAAGAATAATCTGCTACGATATAGAACGAAAAATAGACTAATGTATTGTTGAAAGTTTGGTTTAAAAATAAGGCAAGAGAAAAAAGAAAAACCATATTAAGTCTTCGTCTGATTTGAAGAACGCTTTCAAGTAATCAAAATGAACATAATTTAATTCATAGATATAGATAAATACTTTGATGATGCTAACTGGGACAGCATTTTTCAGGCTTTAAAAAGCCGTTCTGAGTAGTTCAGATGGTTGAGGCGCTGGCCTGACCCCAAAATGTCAGGTTCAATCCTGGCAAAGTTCGGTGGTATTTGAAGGTGCTCAAATACATCAGCCTCGTGTCGGTGGATTTACTAGAACGTAAAAAACTACTACGGGACTAAATTCCGACATCTCGGCGTATTTGAAAACCCTTAAAAATAGTTAGTGGGACGTAAAGCCAATAAGATTATTATTATTAAGCTCTAAAACATGTAAAAGTGGATTATATAGACAGGAGACAAATATACCACCTTGAAGGAAAAGAGCAACTGCCATGTAAAATTATGAAGAGTGGAAGAAAAGGATGCGGACTCTTGCCAGTCATATTCAGCCTCTGTATTAAAGAGGCTATGAAGTAATTTAACGAGAGCAAGTAGCATGGGGTCCGCCTCTGTGGTGTAGTGGTTAGCGTGATTAGCTGCCACCCCCGGAGGCCCGGGTTCGATTCCCGGCTCTGCCACGAAATTTGAAAAGTGGTACGAGGGCTGGAACGGGGTCCACTCAGCCTCGGGAGGTCAACTGAGTAGAGGTGGGTTCGATTCCCACCTCAGCCATCCTGGAAATGGTTTTCCGTGGTTTCCCACTTCTCCTCCAGGCGAATGCCGGGATGGTACCTAACTTGAGGCCACGGCCGCTTCCTTCCCTCTTCCTTGCCTATCCCTTCCAATCTTCCCATCCCTCCACAAGGCCCCTGTTCAGCATAGCAGGTGAGGCCGCCTGGACGAGGTACTGGTCATACTCCCCAGTTGTATCCCCCGACCAAGAGTCTGAAGCTCCAGGACACTGCCCTTGAGGCGGTAGAGGTGGGATCCCTCGCTAAGTCCGAGGGAAAAACCGAACCTGGAGGGTAAACAGATGATGATGATGATGAAGTAACATGGAACAAAAGTCAATATAAGGCTTTTCAATTTGATCAGATTTCTAGATGACATCGCTTTGATTGCTGAAGATGAGACAGAACTACAAGACGTTTCAGGAAAAGTAAAAGTAATCTTGGAGAAAAATGCAATATGAGTAGTAAGAAAGTAAAACCAAAGGAAATGAGATGTGCAAGAGACGGAGAACAAAATGCAGATATTTAAGCAGATGGAGAAATTGTTGAACAACTTAAATCCTTCTGTTAACTTGGAAGTTGGTTAAAATCAGCCAAAAGTGCGGAAATGATTTAATAGCAAGTGCTGTTGTGAAACAATCTTTTATGAAAAAATATCCATGTTAACATCAAAATCATCGTTACAAAGAAAAGCAGTATGTCAGTATGGAGTGTCATTTCATATTCATCAGAAACCTGGACACTTAGGAAAGCAGAAAAATTAAAAATTTCAGCATTTGAAATAAGGTGCTGACGACGGATGCTGTATATTTCTTGGACTGGAAGAGTAAAACTAAAGATGTTTAACAGATAATAGGTGAAACGCTACGTCTCCTGAAGTCCGCAGAACGAAAAGCTACGACAGTAACTCTTATGAAAGGTAAGATAGAAGTAAAAGGAGGGAAAGGAAGTCCCAGAATTGTTTTCATGGATGAACTCACACTGTTTTGTCAAGGGTAATGCCAACAAGTCAGAAATGATGTACGAAAATGCTGCCCACCAACCTCTGGGCTCGGGAGAGAAGAAGAAAATAAGAACCATTAACTGTAAATAGATCTCAGTTTAGGCATACACCGGCAGGTTTCTGTTACGATAAATTACTGTGACAAGGAACTACCGTGATATGAGTATTGTAAAGCTGAAAGTTTGACGTTCGGGATACCTTTCATATAATAGTACCATTCACTCCCTGTGAAAGAAACTGATTGTACTCCAGTGATCGCCTCTATCCAAAAGAGCAGGAATTAATGAATGAGGTTCTTTAACCTCAGATTATTCGAGCAGTAAACAACATGAGAATCAGTCAAACGCTGCCCTGCTTAAACTTCCTGATAGCAATAAATACCTTTCTGTTGGCGTAATCAACAACTAACAAACAAACAAAGAAAAAAGCTAAGTACAGAACATAGATTTAAAGAAGCAGTATTGTACTACTGCCAACAAAGATTTGTTTGCGTCTTTCAACACCTGTTCTTCAAAACATAGAGAGCGTTAGACTAGGGGTTTCCAATTTGTAAGTACTCGAAAGCCACATTCGTGACCCTGGGGATGATAGCGGGCTGCACTTTAATAATGGGCCAATTCCGTAAAATTCTGCAAATAGAAATGATGTACCAGTACGAAATAATATGCATAGTTAAATTAAATTAAAGTTTAATAATCTTAACTGCTTAAAACACTATTTTACAATTGCACAAAAGAGAGAAGTTAAAAATAAATAGTGTTATACCCAGGACAATTGAATTCGAAAGAGGAGCACACAACAGTGTCAGTTCATTTGAATTAATATTTGACAAATAACAAAAATAAAATAACACTGAAAGAGAACTGAAATTAATAATATAATCATCAAAACTTAAAAGAAGGACAATTTAGTGGGAATACTGTGACGGGAATAATGATGTACATGTGAGAGCCTATAATCCCAGAAATATACTTCCAAGATTACTTCCCTGAACATTTCTTCGAGTATGCAGCACTGTGTACCAGCCAGTACTGCCAATGAGAAAAATGAAATTTGGCATGGCTTTTAGTGCCGGGAGTGTCCCGAGGACATGTTCGACTCGCCAGTTGCAGGTCTTTCTATTTGACTCCCGTAGGCTACCTGCGCGACGTGATGAGGATGAAATGATGATGAAGACAACACATGCACCCAGCCCCGGTGCTAGTGAAATTAACCAATGATGGTTAAAATTCCCGACCCTGCCGGGAATCGAACCCGGGACCCCTGTGACCAAAGGCCAGCACGCTAACCGTTTAGCCATAGAGCCGGACTGCCAATGAGAGAAGAACGAAAAATTGAAACCGCTTCTTACACCAATGGAAATTAAACTATTTCTTGGTATTCAAGCATGTTACGTTGCATAAAATGTCCACAGTGAGGTTGGCATGGAGTTTAAGAATTGTTATGGATCACATACCCATTTTTATAATGGTAATTGGCATAATGGCATTTGTGAAGGCTCATTTTCCGACGAAGTTCGGATTTTAACTTTATAAATAAAAAGTAATTTATTCAGCCCAAATGAATACTTAAAACAGGAAATACAGTCGAACTTCGATACCTCGAACCTCCGTTACTCGAATTTTCAGTATTTATTTTATTTATTGTTGTTATTTCTCAGATCTACAGTAAGAATACCTATTTGATCCGTTAAAGAGAAAATAACAATGTCCAACCTAAGCCAAAATTCACACTCTATGAACTGTAAAAAAAGAAAAAAAATACATATCACACTCTATGTGCTGTACAAAAAAGAAAAGAAAATAATGTACGGAATGAACAAAAATGAGTAGAACAATATTTCTATTGTTTTCCCAGAATCACACTCTATGAACTGTAAAAAAAAAAAAAAAAACATATCACACTCTGTGTGTTGTACAGAAAAAGGGAAAAAAATGTACGGAATGAACAAATATGAATAGAACAATATTTCTATTGTTTTCCCAGGATATGCAATTTAAGCTGGATTGTGTATGTCACAGACCTTCGTGCCCCTGCTGAGTAAACACACGAACCTTTGCACATTCCATTCCTCCTACATTTCCTCTACTTGACTCCCTCTGAGTTGCTGATTCCTTACTTCCGTTGCACACACATTCTGCTACAACGTACTCTGCACACGTTGCAAATTTATCACTACACTACTTATCTGTTCCTGCTCGTCTTATGCAGCCATTCTTAATCTAATTTAAATAATCAAATACAACCAACTTTGCTTACCGATCTACCCTTAATTAATGCATCACTTATCAATACCATTTAAACTGTGCTGTCTCTCTTATCATCCATCCATCATCACCTTTCATATTTGATACTTCAATTAGAGTCCTCCATCTAAACTTCACTACCTTTCTTATCATCCATCTATCGAACTCCACAAACCATACACATACAGACACCATCGCTTGCATAATTACCATCTAAACTTCGTTCCATCCATCATCTAAACATTCACTACCTCTCTTATCATTCATCTATCGAACTCTACAATTCATCCATCTTATACCTAAAAACACTTGAATAAATACCATACCATTACAATACACATAAAAACACCTTATCACCTCGTAACCTTTCTTATCCTTCGTCCATATATACAGACAGCATCACTTGGATAAATACCATCTAAACTTCACTACCTCTCTTATCATCTATACCATATAAACTTCGCTACCTCTCTTATCATCATCCCTCTTGATACTTCCAATCCAGTCGTCATATCATCACTTGGATAAATACCGTACAATTAATCTATCCATCTTATACCTAAAAACACCATCACTTCAATAACAATTATACTACACATCATCCATCTATCGAACTCCACAGCCATCCATCATTTTCCAGGCCACAATTACTTCAACAATTAGATATACTGACACCATCACTTGAATAATACCATCTAAACTTCTTTACCTCTCCTCATATCTATCCCTCATCTAAACTTCGCTACCTCTCTTATCATCCATCTATCGACTCCACAATTCATTCATTTTGTACCTAAAGACCTTAAATAAATACCATACAATTACAATACACTTAAACACCTTATCACCTCGTTACCTCTCTTATCTTTCATCCATATATACAGGCACCATCATTTAAATAAATACCATCTAAACTAAGCTACCTTTCTTAACATCAATACCATTTAAGCTTCGCTACCTCTCTTATCATCCATCCCTCATCAACACCTTCCATTCTTTACACTTCAAATCCAGTCGTCATATCATCACTTGAATGAATACCATATAATTGATCCATCCATCTTTTACCTAAAGACACCATCACTTCAATTCTAATTATACTACACATACAGGCACCATTACTTGAATAAGTACACACATACAGACACCACCATAAACTACACTTCCTCTCTTGTCCTCCATCATAGGCAAACTATGTTACTTACTACTGTTACTTGACTTTTTACTTCTCGTAATTATTCCTTCCATTTTTCCTTTTTTTGTCCCATAGGTCCTTCAAACTCAAGCTTCTCCCTTTGATCACGGCACTTCTTACTTCTGCTTCCTCCCTCAAACCATTATTCTCGCTCCGATTCTGTCCACTTGTCTTCCCCTGTGATTCTTTTTCTTCCCTCGCGCAGACCTCCGACACTAGTTCGTCCATTAATTTCCTGACTACTTCCATCCTCCTTGCATTTACTTTTTCTTCAGCTCTTTTCATGATCTCTTCCCAGAAACCCCATCTACTCAGTGTTCCTTCATTTACAGTATGTACATCAGCCCTGGTAGTTTCTTCTTGCCTCGAACTGTCAGCCCTGCTTTTTTCTTCTTGCCTCACATCATTCCTGGTAGTTTCTTCATGTCGCAATCTCTCAGCCCTGCTTATTTCTTCTTGCCTCAAACTCTTTTGCCTCGAACTCTCAGCCCTGCTAGTTTCTTCTTGCCTCAAACTCTCATCCATTAATTTCAGTTTCGATATTGTCCACTTTCGGGTCCAATTCCTGTCGCTCACCACAAGTATCTGACCACTAATATACGCTTTCAATCCCTGAATTTTTGCTTTCACAAAATGTTTCTTAAGAATTTTAAAATTTCTACTCTCTTCTCTTCCGAAATCTCTCTTAATTCTAATGTTCTCACACTGTAGATTACCAGCGTTCCTTATCACTATATCTGCCATCAATGAAGATAGCAGCGACACTTTTATGGGCCTGTGCCCTCCCACCTTGCCAACTCTCTCCACATTGTCTATATCTACCTCACTGAAATTTATTTTCATTTTTTTTGTATAACATCTACCACTTTGTAAATAATGTCCACTTTAGATTCTGCCTTGTCTTCCTCCACCCCATAAATAAATATGGATTTCTTCTTGCGCTCCTGTCTGCAGACTTCAATTTCTTTCTTCAGGTTTCCCATCTCTTCTTCCATATTTTTTATTTTCTCTCTTAGTGACACCAGTTCTTTCTCGCTGCCTTCTATCATCGCCTTCGTATTTTTCATATAATCCTGGATCCACTGTCTCGTCTTTTCTTGCTCCTGGACTTGTTCTTGAAGCATTTTCTTTAATTGTTCAAACGGACATACCTCCTGTATTACTTCTCTTACTACTTTCCTCATAACCTCTACGTCTACCCAATTCATCGTATCTATCTCCTTGCCGACCGCTTGACCTTACCGCTTCCTCACTCTTAATCCACTCCACTCAGCAGGTGCACGCCACACGACACGTCCGTCCTCCTCACTGGCTTAAGCTAGACTGCAGTTCGGTTTTGATTTTCAGTATCTCGAAGTAACTTAAATTTCCAGGCCGTTTGCCCTATTCTTCACGTGTGTTTATTTCTCGATTTCTCGAAGCAAACATTTCCTCCACTGAAGCAAAAAAAATACTCTGTAACTCGTATTTTGTGCAACGCGGCATTTGTGGTTTGTGGGGAACAGTTAACAAATAAAGAAAGGGTTACAGTGATGCTGGGAGCTAGCATGACGGGAACCGAAAAAATAAAACTTCTAGCGATCGGAAAATCTGTGAAGCCTTGCTGTTTCTTGGGTGTGAATTAATTACCGGTCACGTACGAACGCAATCCCCGAAGTTGCGGATGACAAGCTCCATTTACGAATCTCGGCTGCGTGGTGGTGGTGGTGATTATTGTTTTAAGAGGAAGTACAACTAGGCAACCATCCTCTATATAACACTAATCAGAGAGAAAAATGGAAGGGATCCGACACTTCAAAAAATGAAGATATCGGCCAAAGCAAGTAAAGTGCCACGAAGGGCGTGAAAATGAAAGACTCCCTAGCCCTCGCAAACCTAGTAGCGTCGGGGTCGGAAAAGAACAAGAGTTGACCAAGTGAGGTCGGATAGGATAGATGAAAGTGAAGAGCCTGGCACAAGTAAGTGGAAGCAATGCCAGGACTCAGCTGAGGGCCCCGTGGTCGCCAACCCACGCTCCAAAGTTCAGAGCCCCTGAGGCCCCTTTTAGTCGCCTCTTATGACAGGCAGGGGATACCGTGGGTGTTATTCTACCGCCCCCACCCACAGGGGGATCGGCTGCGTGGTATTGACGAGACGTTTCAAGGTGAAGGGAGGAAAGGTTAACAGTTACAAACAGAAGAGACTAACGGATGTTTTCCAAAGGTGTTAACGGAGATATGTCCGACTCGTTGGCTGAATGGTCAGCGTACTGACTTTCGATTCAGAGGGTACCGGGTTCGATTCCCGGCCGGTTCCGGGATTTTGACTTTCATTGGTTAATTCTAATGACCCGGGGGCTGGGTGTTTTTGATGTCCCCAACGTCCATGTAACTCACACAACACACATACCACTATCCTCCACCACAATAACACGCAGTTCCCTAAACAATGCAGATGCCGCCCACCCGCATTGGAGGGTCTGCCTTACAAGGGCTGCACTCGGCTAGAAATAGCCACACGAAATTATTATAACGGAGGTATGTTTCTTGTTCCACTACTGTATGTCCTGTATCCTGTCTTCTAAAAGTGGTTTTAATAAGGTTTATAATTAAAGCGATGCAGTAAAATAGAGCTTTTATATTTTTAAATACTGTTAAAAAACCCATGTATTCAATATAAGCCCGTAGATATATATGATTAAATTATATGCTATACATGCTCAAAAGCGGCATTACCGAGCTCGATAGCTGCAGTCACTTAAGTGCGGCCAGTATCCAGTATTCGGGAGATAGTAGGTTCGAACCCCACTGTCGGCAGCCCTGAAAATGGTTTTCCGTGGTTTCCCATTTTCACACCAGGCAAATGCTGGGGCGTACCTTAATTAAGGCCACGGCCGCTTCCTTCCCACTCCTAGCCCTTTCCTGTCCCATCGTCGCCGTAAGACCTATCTGTGTCGGTGTGACGTAAAACAATTAGCTAGCTAGCAAAAGCGGCATTCTCTAACCTCGAAATTTCGATAACTGGAAATAAAATTTAGTTCCAGAGGCGATTCGAGATATCGAGATTACACTGCAGTATTAAAGAATGATTAGTTCTGAGTTGGGTATTTTTTTTTTATTTTTTTTTTTGCTATTTGCTTTACGTCGCACCGACACAGATAGGTCTTATGGTGACGATGGGATAGGGAAGGCCTAGGAGTGGGAAGGAAGTGGCCGTGGCCTCAATTAAGGTATAGCCCCAGCATTTACCTGGTGTGAAAATGGGAAACCACGGAAAACCATTTTCAGAGCTGCCTACAGTGGGATTCGAACCCACTATCTCCCGGATGCGAGCTCACAGCTGCGCGCTCCTAACCGCACGGCTAACTCGCCCGGTGAGTTGGGTCTATAAAGGGTATACAACTAATACATTTTTAAACGAGCTATGCAATCAATTTTTTGTAAATTTTCTTCACATTTCTGAAAATATTCCTTTTAAGTCTTTGCGGCCGCATCGCCATTTGGAAAATCCTGCGTTAGACATAGCGTTAGAACAAATTAGCAGAAAAATAAAGTGATAGAATACTGTCATATTTTTCTATGCTGCACACGATATGATATAAAATTGTAGCCAAGCAAATGTATCTTCGCACTGAAAATGATAGCGTTTGGAGGAGCGTAATTTACAGGTTTCCACTGTTCCTAAAACTCGGACCGGTCTGATTGGCTCAGACGGTTGAGGCGCTGTATTTCTGACGCCAACTTATCAGGTTCGATCCTGACTCAGCCCAATGGTATTTGAAGGTATTCAAATACGTCAGCCTCATGTCGGTAGATTTACTGGCACGTAAAATAACACCTGCGGGACTAAATTTCGGCACTTTGGCGTCTCCGAAAACCTCCAAGGTAGTTAGTGGGACGAAAAGCCAATGTTATAATTTTGATATTTATTTCCAGAAGTCTATACAGAGTTTCCTCCAATTAATATAATATAAGCCTACTTATAATATTCTGTTTTGCAAGTGCCTGCATGGACGCATTATGCCAAATTCATACCCCAGTCATGGATAACCACCAACTATGGGGCGAGCCTACTATCTCTCCCCGCCACGGATCTCCGGCAGCTGAGGAGAACATCTTACAATTTAGAAGAAGAAGTTCTTCTCTCATTTCCCCACACAACACACATCTTGCATTGTCATTCTCCCTTGTCTATGCCATGTTTTTGTGGATTCCCATCATCCACCATATCAGCCCTCTTCTTTCTCTTCTGTTTACCTTACTTATCCTCACACTAGTTTTCTGGTTCATCATATTAAATACTGAGAGGGTCGGCTTGCTCCTGCACTCATAGTCCAACTACTGTCTTTGAATATCCTTGACCCTTCGTACGATTCTCTTCCATAATGTAGCCTCACCGCTAACCATGTCTATCTCCCAATAATTATCCAATCCTAACCTCTCTAATATACTTTTATCCTTACCTAACCAATAATGATAATAATAATTTCGTGTTGCTATTTCTATCCGAGTGCAGCCCTTGTAAGGCAGACCCTCCGATGAGGGTGGGCGGCATCTGCCATGTGTAGGTAACTGCGTGTTATTGTGGTGGAGGATAGTGTTATGTGTGGTGTGTGAGTTGGGGAGAGCACAAACACCCAGCCCCCGGGCCATTAGAATTAACCAATGAAGGTTAAAATCCCCGACCCGGCCGGGAATCGAACCCGGGACTCTCTGAACCGAAGGCCAGTACGCCGACCATTCAGCCAACGAGTCGGACACCTAACCAATAATCTTCGGAGATATTGTCCCTTGGGTGCTGATATGCCCTCTGCAGGAGCAGACCTCGCCCCCCTCCTATTTTGACCCTTAACCAATAACTTATAATTCTCTTTAAAATGTCTACTTGAATAGTCTCATCACACATTAGTCTTACACCACAATTTGCTGTACAGTATGGCAGTCCCATTACAATTTTGCTAAACGTAGTCACCTCAAACCAATATGAAGGAAAGCTCTCTATCCCAGAATTACAGTTGCAGATTTTATGAAATTTTCACATTAGCCGACAGAACTTACATTTCAGTCGCCTCTTCTACTCCCCATACCTCAGTACCATACAACATTCTGCTCTTGACTACAGCTTGATTACCGTGGCTGGTGGATCAGCAGAGGTGAAAGAAGGTGCCGGGGTGAATGGGTCTAACTACCAAATCAAAGTTAATTTAAAACTTTAACAAGGTTATATCTTCTGAGTTTCAACAATCAATAACAACAAGAATTAAACAACTTTTTACTAGTTTAGATAACAATAACATACCAGGTACCATGACAAAGTTTATACAAGGCAAGTACGTTAGTGACAGTTTAGTAATCCGGGGGCTTCCAGCCTCTCGCATTACATACCCTGAGCTCTCAGCTCGACCTTACAACGGATAACTATTTTACACAAGGGCAGAACACCCCTCAATAACTGGAGCACTTGCTCCCAGTTTTTAACCTCAAGCCTCCCAGAGGCACTTTTACAACACTCGAAAAGAGCTGACACGCTCTCAGTTTTTCAAACCTATTCAAGGCAATATCAGACTTTACAATTACTTGCCATCAAGGCACATCTTACACAAATGAAACTGGGGTATCTCATACCCAACCTACTGGGCCTTAGCAGAAAAAGAACAGGTTAAGTAAATGGCCCGAAACACCAAGTTGAATTGAGGCGTGTACTTGCACTCCTAAACATGCATTCTTAAAACCTAAAAGGCACTAGGCCGATGAAGCAGGGGCTATTCCCAAACTATGGAGGTGACTCGCATAAGAATAATTTACGACATTACAGAAAGGAAGAAAACCAGTTACAAAACGTAGTCACCTCAAACCAATATGAAGGGGAGCTCTCTATCCCAGAATTACAGTTGCAGATTTTATGAAATTTTCACACTAGCCGACAGAACTTACATTTTAGAGAAGAAGGTTACATATTAAAGTTTCGGACCTATCCCTCGGGTTAAACTGCGGAGCTAGCAAGAAATAAGGATGTTAAACGGCCATTACCTTGCTGAAGAACTGCTGCCTGATGAAAGAAGCACCTCCCGCCTCCTGCTTCACATACACACACTCAGTGAGATGTGGATCAAGTGGCCAAGAGACGTGAAAATCCGCAGTTTATAAACCCTCGGGGAAAGTTCAAGACCTCTCATGAATAATCAAGCCACACCCTCTCACTTTTATTGGCTAGCTTAAAGTTACACACCAAATCGAACAAGAAGCCTGTGATAGGCCGAAAATTAATTACGGAAATTAGGGATTGGCTGAATTCAAAACTGGCGGAAAGAAAAGATCAATATTGCCAATCCAAAAATGAATGAACATAATTTAGTAAAGAACAAACTTATGAATACAAAATTTCTTCAAATAAAGTTCCTTCACTTCGCACCAGGGCACATGATCATAGTTTTTGTAGTGGCATCTGTTGCAGAAAGTCCAAACTTCTTGATAAATAATAAACAAAACGCGTAGAATTTATACAGTACTGGAAACTTCACAAACACAAAATTAAGGAGGGGACATCTTCTGAGAAAAAGTTTAAGTAGATCTAGTTCCAAGTTCTGTGTTTCTCCTGTAGAGGAGTTCTAATTGGTGCAAGACTTAAATGTGCGGCGTAGAGGTGTACCACCCGGTACAATTATTATTATTATTATTATTATTATTATTATTATTATTATTATTATTATTATTAATCTCGGCTCTAAGTGGCAGACATTTGTTAGCTCAAAGTCCGAGCAATATTCTCACTAAAAATTTACATGGTACTCATTTCATGTGTAGACTGAGTGAACATCATTGTCATGTGCCTTTCCAGAAATCGAAATCTCGTTTCTAAACTTTTCGACTTCCTGACCAGAAATCGATCCCACGTCTTTGTGGATAAACTGAGCACGCCTCGGCAGTCCAAAATAGAAAATCGTAAATGGGATGAAATTTGCATTCCACGGCAAGTCAAAATTATACTATCCTTTTTTATTGCCCAGAAAGAAGGGAATGGTGCTTACTCCAACTTGCCCGGTAGTTTTTAGGCATATTAATACAGAGAGCGCAGGTAAACAAATCGGTAAATCAGAACTTGGCATAGTGGCAGCTGCAAAAAGGTGAAGTTACTGAATAGTTGCCATGGCAGGAGGTTCGTATAGCGATCCATTTTCTACAGAAGAAAACATGAAACCTGTCATCGTTCCCAGAAGGATTCTTTTTGTTTACCATGAGAGTGATATATGTCCAACAAGTGTGGAAGTGGTGTCGTGAATTTGAAGATGCTTGGAATACTGTGAAAGACGAATAGTGGAGTGAAGGTCCATCAGCATCAGACACATTCGTTTATACTACTGATGAAAGCGTACGGAAGAACAGATGTGTAACACTGGATCAGTATGGAGTGTTCAAAGAACAAAACGCCTTTTCCTATCATCAAGGAGAGAATCCCCTCATATTTCGCTGTAATAAATGCTTGATAATAACGAAAAATTGGCTAATGTCGAAATAAGACAGTGTTATATACCTTACTTTTATGACTCTCACATGTTATGTATTTTATATTTCAATCCTGAGAACTGAAAATGGAGTGGCATAGTCACTGGCATCTCGTCAAAACGGTCGTAATTTGAACCGTGGCCTATGAAAGTGAGATTCATTTAAAAACATAATTCTGATTGCACGTAAAACTACAAGATTGCTTGCTTGCTTGCCTTCCTGCAGATAAGATAGCAGATAAATGAATGCTCTAATACTCTACGTTACACATGTCTCTCAGTTTTACTCATCGGCAATTCGTATCAATTTCTTGATGCTAACTGACAATGACATGAAAACGAGGTATTTTCGTGCCAGATTTAAAACTAAAATTGTTTGAGATATTCTAATGTAAAAGAGGAAAGTCATGCTCAGCCATAGTGATTAATCTCATATACTGCTTAACATCCTTACAAGCACTCAATACTTTAAATAAATAAATAAATAAATAAATAAATATGGCCTACGAGGAAGTGTCTGGATTGGTGGCAAATGGAAGCCTTTAAATCGGAAAACAAGAACAAAATGATCATTGACCGAACAGCGCGATTTGAATCGCATTCTGCTCAAGAAGTGGATTTAGGGAAGAAGAGTATTTATGAACCTAAAATATCCTATTATAAAGAAAAGTATGGACTGTAAAATATACCAGTCACAGGATCGACGGTGGGAGCCCGGAACAATTCCTAAATTCTTATCGCAGTTTGGAGCTCATTAGGTGTAGAAAAACATCTGCAGATAAATACAGCGCTAGCTGCCATCCGCGGTTCAATATTACTTTTTAGGAACCACTTATAAAGTCAATAGCATCGTGTGATTACTACTTGCTTCTTAGTTCCTTCTTGTAAAGTATGTGAAAGACATTTCATATTCCATGCTCATATGATTTATAACGTAGTAATTTTTTTTTACAGCCTGTGAAGCAGTGATAATAGGATTTGGATAGAAAAATGAAGTATACTTTGTCCTAATTGCAACCCTATAATTAGGGAAGTAATAAAATAAATAAAATAAATAAATAAATAAATAAATAAATAAATAAATAAATAAATAAATAAATAAATAAATAAATAAATAAATAATATTGTTGATGGGTTGTAAGAAAACTATCCTCCACCTAAGACTTATTCTACTCATAGCTTTACACATTCGTAAATAATTGAAAAAGTTTGAAAGTAGTTAGTGTGATTAACTGCTACCCCCGGAGGCCCGGGTTCGATTCCCGGCTCTGCCACAAAATTTGAAAAGTGATACGAGGGCTGGAATGGGGTACACTTAGCAACAGTAGGAGATTAATAATAATGTTGTTTGCTTTACGTCCCACTAACTACTTTTACGGTCTTCGGAGACGCCGAGGTGCCGGAATTTAGTCCCGCAGGAGTTCTTTTACGTGCCAGTAAATCTACCGACACGAGGCTGTCGTAGGAGATTAAAAGTTCTAAATCAATGGGTACTGAGTCATCACTGAGTCATTGTATTCCCACGGGATCATTGACCCCTCGTTGAGTAGTAAGGCTATGACGGTTTTGTCGCGAGGACAGTGACACCTAGTTGAGTAGTATGGCTATGATGGTTCGCGGATGTTGCGTACGAGAGCAAGCCTAACCTCACAGACTCCATTGGAGGGGCTTAATTGGATACGGGAATGATCTGGGGTGCTATTTGACACACCTAGGTAAAGTTATGACGTCGTAGACATACGTACGAGGGCAATGCTAACCTCACTGGCCAACCAGGAGTGTTTTTGACTGTTACGTGAGGTTATGACGTCATGCCCTTACGTATGAGAGCAATGCCAACCTCACGGGCGACTTTGGAGGCGCCGAATCAGACGAGGCCAACTGGAGGGGCCGAGCCGGAAAGTATTTGACTAGTAGGTGAGATTATAACGTCATACCCTTACGTACGAGGGCAATGAAACCTCACAGGCCACTTTGGAGGTGCCGAATCAGACGGGCCCTCTGAGGAGTCCAATCGCTAGTTGAGGTGATGACGTGTTAACCTAACTTCGCTACGAGGGACGCTAACCTAACCTCAGACGGGTTTCCCTTGGAGCAGCCGAACTACTGTGGTAACTTTTAGGTGTGGTTAACACGTGTGTTAACCCAACCTTGCCCTATGTCGTCTTCCCCTCTGGAGAAGTGACAGAGCTGTGAAGTGATAAGCGCAGGCGATTTAAAAATGCATGCTTACCTTAACCTCTATGGTGTTGGGTTTCTGATTAGATTAATCTGTTAAGATGGATATTTTTAAAACCGGATGCCCTTCCTGACGTAAACCTCATGACGATCGGTAAGGTAACCTCACACATAGGCTCTCTGTTATCTCCCCCATTGAGTAGTGACAAAGCTGTGACATAATAAGCGCGCTCGATTTTAAAATGCATGCTTATCTTTAACTCTACGGTGTTGGGTTTCTGATGAGATGAATCTGTTAAGATGACTTTTTTATAACCGGATGCTCTTCCTGACGTCAACCTCATCACAGAGGATAATAAGATGAAATGAATTACATGATACATGATAATAGGAAGTGAGAGAGTAAAACCCGATAGTGGCACATAGCTTTCTCCTCTCGAATAGCAACGAGAGGTCTGCTCAAATCTTTACGTCTCCATCCGACGGACAAATCACCATCAACAGTGTTATATGCGCTCACTCCATATGGGCACTATGGGGAGAAGATTGGAATTAAGGCTTTTTGGCGCATAAAATTTTGTAATTATAAATTGTATACCACCACATACCTTACCCTGCCAGGTTGAATGGCTCAGACGGTTGAGACGCTGGACTTCCGTCGCAAACTTTTCAGGTTGACCTCACCTCATACGCGACACTGTAGAGAAACAGGACAAGGGTTGGTCCTGTAAAGATCGATTTTTCAACCGGATGCCCTTCCTGACGTCAACCTTATCAGGGAAGAAAATAAGATGAAATGAATGACATGATATATGATAGCAGGAAGGGAAGGGTAAAACCCGGTAGTGGCATATAGCCATATCCTGTCGAATAGCATGCAGAGATCTGCTCAAGGCTTCACGTCGCCATCCGACGGACAAATAACTATCATCACTCCTCCTCCTCATAAAACGAATCTCTATTTAGTTGAGCACCTGCGCCAGAGTTGACTCCGTTTCAGGTCTTGTACCACTTTTCCAATTTCGTAACAGAGCTGCGAATCAAACACATTGTACATACTTTATGTGTAGTTCTATAATAGCGGGACTGAGCATGTGCAGTACTAAGGTCATACTCTCTTACCATGCAGCGATCACGTCGACAGGGTTATGCATATAAACACAAGCCTTTATAGATGCTATAAGTTAGAATGTTTTATTTATTCTCTAAGATACTGCGATAGAGAGTAGAGCGCTTTATTCCATCACGTCAAGAACATTAATAGTTGATGTACAAGGCTTTAAGGTGAACGGCAACAAATTTATGTTCAAGGAGGTGGCTGTGTTGGATTGCACAGTCTTGTGGGCGCAAAAACTCGTCAGTTTAGTATTTATCCCATATTTCCCTTACTGTTTGCAAACAGATGAAGACAAAAATCAGACACAATGGATAGGTCTACAGTGGGAAGAAAAAGGAATAACTTATCCCTTTCTAGCTATGATAATGAACGCTCACTTGTCAAGAGCAGATCTTCCTTTTCAAAATGGTTGTTAAAAGAAGGAATGGTTGCGTATTTACCATAAACATGTGAAATTATCGACATGCATGAATTAGCATGTCCATCATTTAAAACTCTTCCCAAGGAGCATAGCGGAGAAACAATTAAACAGTCATCACGCCATGTGTGCAAGCTCTTTGATTGGTTGTGTCGCAGTGCATGCCGGGAGGTGAACAACTTATGTAAATTGCAGTGTCAAAATGACGACAATGTGAAAGAAACATTTGTAGAGTAATGACATCATGTCATTTCTATCTGATACTAAGTGTAACGCAGTTGAAAAAGCAATCGTTAAGTTTTATGCTTGAAAAAAGAAACTAAACAGTTTTACTGAAGAAGAATTGAATGGATTACCAAAGGCATTTTTGGACAATGTAGCTGCGAATGCTGTAAAGAAGATCTAGGATAAGGTGCCTCTTGAGTGGACTCACGATGTTGTTTTGTCAGAGCTTCAAACGTATTTGTTTACACCATGAACTAGTGACAGATCAGATGTAAGGCCTTTTAGGCGTTTGCTCTATTAACCAGCGTTTCGTCTTATGTCTGACTCTAGACTCATCAGAGTGGGAATTGTCAGACCCTACCCACTGATGCCGGGGTGTATGCAGGCGAACTTATAAGAACCCATTTATGAGGCACTGTCTGATAACTGCATACGGGAGACAAACCTCCACAATGGAATTATTGCCCGCCTAGCAATTCCGAATGGAAAATTCTAAGCTCCCATGGGGGAAATTAGATATTTTTCACCAATAGAGCATATGAACCAGTGAGTTTAGCTAGGAGACCTTCAGTGAGACAGTGCCGTACATATCAACTAATTAAACGGTATCACGGACCTAAAAGTAACGACTTGTCATCACTTATGAACACCTATCATGGCTGCGAAAAGAGTAAGTAAGCTGTTGCAGAAAAAGGTGAAGAAACGTGCTGGGAGAAAGGTGAGGAAGCATGCTGGGCATGGACTTATCAATAAGGTGATTGATCTTCTCCCTTTTGAACTTCATCTTCGTAGTTACCAGTACTGTGGCCCTGGATCTCGACTTGATGTCCGATTGGCACGTCGTGATCCTGGTATTAGTATGTTAGATGCCGCCTGCAAATAGCAAGACAATGCTTATCGTCAAAACAAACCTGAACTAAGACTTGTAGCTGATGAAAATCTGCATCGTAAAGCTATGCAGCGTGTGTCGTTACTTAATGCTACAGTTGCTGAGAAAATAGCAGCACTTGTCGTTGCCGGTGCAATGAAAGGAAAACTGTTACTGGTTGGTGTCATTAAAGAGCAAAGACAGTAGAAACAATCTACGTAAGAAAGGACAGAACAGATTTACTAAAATAAATACGATTTGTGAAACACAATGCTGGTGTTGTTTGATTTTTAATATTAATCCTACCCTACACCATGTCCAAAATTAACTAGTATTAATAATGTTGACTTGCATGTTTAAGATTCTCTTACGCAGTAGAAGAAAGAAGGGGTAGAGGTTCCGGAATAAAAATTCAAGTTTTAAGGCACATCCTATTTATTAATCCATGAATTTAAGTTGTTATTAAAACCAAGCCATTTGACATACAGTTTATTTCCACAAAAAAGAATAACACTTTCTCTTAAATAGTGATCAGGGTATTTTGTTTTCTGCAGTTCTTCGATGTAGAATTCTCCTACAACAGGCTGTCCTGAGAGATTGTGAAGTAAATTCATAACTGGATTAATATGCTTAACACTCCTGATATGAAAACTTTCCGTGCTCCAGTTAGGTGTGTATCCTTGTGCAAAGATAGACTTGTGTTTGCTGATGCGAACGAAATCACATTTTTTAAAGCGATGGTGGCGTGAATCAGCCGTTTTGATTACAAGATGAATAGCACCTAAGCGTAGTGTATTATTAGTAACAAGACGTGGCTTTGTCCCGATAGTGCCATGAAGTCTATTGTTGTAGGTAGACATGAGTCTAGGAAGCATTTCAATCCAACAATACGAACCTTGACCTGTAAATTATCGCACACATCATTGGTTTGAGTGTACGATTAAAGCGTTCTACAACACGTTCCTTGAGATTGCTGAACGTTGAGTAGTGATTAATACCAAATAACTTGAGGTAAAAAGAAAAATTATTGTTGTAACACTCTTTATCGTGATCGGTTTGAAGAAGCCTTGGGTAGCGTTTTGATTGTTCAACAATATGTTTAATGCGTCTTTGACTTGAGCTGATGTCTTAGAACGCACAGGTTGTGCAAAAGCAAACTTAGAGTACACATCGATAACAGTAAGTACATACTTATACCCATTATTGCTAGAGGCATATGGAATCAATTTTACTAAGCTTGCCAGAGATAATCTTTTCCGCGTATAATAATGCGTTTGCGACAGTAGGTGCGACCTGCAGGTTTATGTAACTCGTATGCGATGCTCATCTTTACGGGTGATGTCTTATCTTGACGAGCCATTAATGAATAATACCCGCATGACGTAAATCTCCCTCTATTTCTAGAATTTCTGATTCGTGACCTGTGTGACTAGCATCTTACAAAGCTCTTAGAAGTTGTAATAGTTGTACGGGTAAGTTTGGGTCATATCAGTATCGTACGTCAACATACGGCAACAAAGGCTTGTAGAAAAGATTAAGACCACATGCAGTCGGTTGATATGACAGAAATAGGTTAGAAACAAACTCTCGATACTTGGGACTCTTATTTTCATTAACAACTTCTGTTCTCTCGTAATTACGTCGTGTTGCGTAAGAAGCAAAATGTATTGCTTTATATTTAATAAGATCACCTTGCGAAATTATATTCTTGTCAGGTATTCGTTAAGTTCTAAGAGACCTTTAGTAGGTTTGTAGGTAACAATTTTTACGATGAGACTGTTGGCATTAATCTTAAAATTTGCGTTGCCTATCCAGAAACAGTCGTCTTTATAGCGAATACCGTAGGTTGTGTCAGTTTGTCCAGTAAAGTGTTTTTATATGTAAGGAGCAAAGAGAGATACATAGGTATTTTGAATAAAAGTCTTAAACTAATTACGATACTCTTGTATGATCATAATCTCAGACAAAGAATGTAGATCTTGTGTTGATGTAATAGGTGTTTCAGCAATAACATCTGTAGTTAAAAACTTAACTCACTTAGATTGTGAAGTATAGTTACGTTATTCTTCCACATTCTTTTCTTCATCCCTATTCTGATTCTCTACTTCCTACTTCTCTTCTTCTTCCCCTTGCGGCTTTTCTTGTTCTTGCTTCTCTTTTTCATGAGATGTTTGCATAGAAACAGAACTTGTAGTATACATGGCCAATGAAGCAGGATTAAAAATGTATTTCAGTGGTGTACCTAGTTGCGTTTTCAAAAATAAATCAGTGTCTGCTTGAATACGTTCAAACTCTTTAAATTTTCGTCGAATATTGTTTCGAGCACGGATTATACGTTTTGTTATCTCTTTGCTGGATTCTGTCATGATGGAGGCTTTTGATTGAATGGAGTCTGTAACTCTGTGTTGATACATATAAAATGATCAAAACCCATGCGATACCGTCCATTATAAACATCACTTTCTTCTTCAATAACTAAAAATCCGTGGCGATGTGATGAACAGCATGTAGCACGCATACATTTAAAGTAATTGAATGACGTATCAGCGTTAACATGATCATCATACATACGTCGGATGTTGCGCTCATCTTGCCGAAAAAGCAAAATAATATTTGCGTTGTCGCGTATCAACTGCTTAAGCATACGAGTATAAGTTTGATATAAATAGATGCAATCCATATATTTATGTCTCCCCATACTAAAGTGTGCACGAATAACGTTTTGCTGCCCTGTAGCGACATCGTCAAAGATCATAAGAGAATTGGAAAGTACATCATCCGGAGATTGTACTTGCTCATGTGCATTAAATTGAAAGTATTTCAAACCATCTTTAACCAGATCGTGCATTACAATTTGTAGAATAGTAGATAGTGGTTGACAGAGTGACTTTGCGAAAACGTAAATATTCTCGAAGCGTATGCTATTTAAATAGGTACTGAGTGTGAGTAAAAGATTTGGCTTCCCGCATCCCGATAGCCAGTTTTAATACATCGAATAGTAAAAGGAAAAATAGTTCCATGTCGTCTTTTTGTACTTGTACCATAACTAGGTAAGAGATGTGGCACTATGTCAGTAACAGGTAGTGTGCCTTGCTGCTTTATAATCTTCATGATAACTAAAAATAACGTAGCCCAGAGTAATATATATATTCCAAACGAAACAACAAGTAACTGTCAGTTAACGAGTAATGTCGTGTACAGACATGTGAAATAATGATTTTCAAACGTTATGGAGATTAAAACTAAAAGAGTTGAATGGAAAGAGGTTGTAAAGGCTGCACGAAAAGCTACCCGAGGGGAATACAATCCGCGAGTAGCTAGTAATAAGGACTACGCGCAGCAAGAGCGAGAATTTCTAAGTGCAGAGCAATGTTATGTAAACCTGCACGAATTATTGCTGTACCAAAACTAGGAGGATTTATTCCTGCGCTGTTTGCTGGACAAGCAACTTTAGGGTCTTTGCTGCGTGGTACTGGTGCTGTGGCAAGAACTGTTAAGGCTGTAGAAGAAGCGAAACAATAGTTGAAAGGGAGTGAACGTCATAACAAGACAATGGGGGCCATTGCATTACGAGGCGAAGGCGTACACATGAAGCTAGCGCCATACAAAAACAGGCTTGGCATCTACATATCACCAAAATACGTCTACTGAATGCACTGCCACATCGAGCTCTAACCCATGAAGAAGGTTTTTACGTTTTCTAAACAACTAGGAATTCATTATTTTTGTGGTGTGTATATGCGCGATCAACTACCAGCACGTTCACGTGAACGTGAGAGTGCTGTAATTAACTTAGACAACAGTCGCGGACCTGGAACTCCTTACATTGCCTACGTAAAACGTAAATCTAAAATATGGTATTCCGATAGCTATGGAGACTTACCTCCTCCATTTGAGCTCGTGCGTTATTTCGGAAGCAGTGCAGATATTGTATACAAAAAAAAACGTGTGCAAAAATTCAATACACGCATGTATGGACGATTATATCTTATGTTCTTAAATCAAACGCGGACAATAAACAAAGAGCATCAGTGTGCACGTGATGACCAACGGTGTAAGAACTTTCGCTGTACGCGGTGAAGGACCTAAAACAACCATCCACTTTAATCCACCGATCGAACTCGGTCATCAGCCACATAGTCTTGGACTTGTGTCGTTTGAAAGCTACAATATAATCTATAATGTGCGTGATGGCGTAAACAAGTTCTATTACGATTGTTATGTGCTAACGCTACCGCCAAGCAGTTATTCAGTAGACGATATTCATGACTACACTTAAAGTACTTGAATAGATCAGTTTAGTAACGACAGTTTTAGTAAAAAATATTACAATTTCTCAATTATAACTGTTAGCAAATGTGTTATTGAGTCTTCATTCAAGATTGACTTCAAATCGCAACCTGATTCGATTGGACCATTGCTTGGATTTTCACCAAGGGAGCTTATACCGAACGTACGTTATGAGTCTGAACAATCTATAGCATTCTGCGATGATCATCATGTAAATATCACTTGTAATATTATTACAGACTTGTATAGTATTCAACAATCTTCACACGTCCTGCGCGACTTTATCATTACAAAGGAAAGTGGTTATACTATTCGTGAGAAACCGTCAGTAGTTCTTTATCATCCTGTGCATGTAAAACACATTAGTAACATCACACTTAGGCTTGTGAATAAAAGTAATCAGGTTATTAATTTAGTTCGGCACACGTACGTAGCTTGCAAACTTAATCATAAACCAGCATGAAAAATCTATAAAATACGGTGTACGTTCCGGAGACATACTACATGTTTGCGAAGACTCAAGGAGTTAACAGATGACAATGAACAGATTCTCCAAGAATTAGGTTATACGCTACTACAGCAAAATGGATAAAATGCTAGATGTCATGAACACAGTCGAAACTCACAAAGGTGTCATAAAGGCGTAGTACGAAGTGAGCTTCATTCTTATCAACCTTTTACGTTTGGATTCAATAGCTATGATGAAATTCGCTTTATAATCAATCAGAAATATGTATACACCCTACCGCACGAAAGCTACCTCTATATTGAAAGACGCCTAGATAAGTCAGATGGAAGTGGACCAAGCACATCTTAGCCAAACAACCATGGTCTAGCTTTTCTATTTTCTGAAGCGCGTTATGAACTAAATAATGTGAAATAGATAGACCGAAGAATGTTGGTATTACAAGTGCAATGAAACTCTACCCTTCTTATAGTGATGAATAAAGTAATGGATGGTGTCCTAAAGCTAATAATAACTGGATGATTTATCAGGACGGTACTTTTTCTGGTATTAGAACATATTGTCGGCTTTGCTGGTGATATTAGACGTATAATAATAAACGCAAAACAAGAGCTAATTCTGATCCGTGATTCCCTTAAAGCAGCAGATACACTAGTAGACTCGAAAGTTACTCTTCATCGTATATTGTGGACGATTCCACCTTATCTGACTGTGAAAAACTTCGATTGCTCAAGATTGTAGAAAATGATTACCATTACCTACACGTTTTCGAAGTTGGGAGCTGCATGAGCATTCTATGTTACCACCTACAACAAGCATAGCTGGGCGGTTAAAACATCACGTTTTACTGAAAAGCCTTTGTACATTATTTGTGGATTTCAAACACGTCGTAAATTCAACCATGAAAAGGATAGCTCACAGCTTGATCACTGGGCTCCTCTAAAGTCGCCCGTGAGGTTAGCATTGTTGTCGTACGTAAGGGTGTGACGTCATAACCTCACGTAGCAGTCAAAAACAGTCCAGGTTGGCCAGTGAGGTTGGCATTGCCCTCGTACGTATGTGAATGCCGTCATAACCTCACCCAGGCTGTCTAAAAGCACCTCAGATCATTCCCCTGACCATTCAGGCCCCTACAATGGAGTCTGTGAGGTTAGGCTTGCTCTCGTACGCAATATCCGCGAAGCATCATAGCCATACTACTCAACTAGGGATCAATGACCTCGCGGCAAAACCGTCATAGCCTTACTACTCAACTAGGGGTCAATGACCGCATGGCAAAATGCTGACCCAGCGCTGATTCAGCACCCATTGTTCTAGTACATACAATCTCCTACTACTCTCAGCCTCGGGAGGTCAAATGAGTACAGCCATCCTCGAAGTGATTTTTCGTGGTTTCCCACTTCTTCTCCAATTTCTCTAACTTAAGGCTACGGCCATTTTCTTCCCTATTCCGTGCCTTTCCTTTCTAATCTTCCCATCTCACACAAGGGCCCTGTCCAGCATAGCAGGTGAGACCGACTGGGCGATGTACTGCTTCTTGTCTCCAGTTGTATCCCCGACCAAATGTCGCTCGCTCCAGGACACTGCCCTTAAGGCGGTATAGGTTGGACTCCTCGCTGAATCTAAGGAAAAACCAATCCTGGACGGTAAACGGACTAAGAAGAAGAAAGAGAAGAAGAAGAAAAAGTTCTGCTTAAACCTACAGGTGACCACAAGGGTCCGAAACACCACAGCAGATTTATACGTTAATAGCATTCAGTAGTTATGAGTGCAAGTAAAATATAAATATTCAAGATATACAATGGTTGTTGCGCGTATCAATACGGTTTGTGTTTTCATCGGAAATTAATTATATAATGATTATAATTAAAATTAAGTCTAATGAATATTAAATGCGGGGAACATTTAACATAGATTTCTTTGTATAGTAAGTGACTTTGGGAGAAAGAAGACCAGCTGCTCGCCTAAGTGTTATGTTCCGAGTTGTCAGTGGAGAGATGGCGTGGATTGACGTTAGTAGACGAGTAAGTTTGCGTGGTGTCTTTAAAAGTAAGAAATATCACAATATGAAGATAAAGTTGGAATTCAAGAGGACAAATTTGGACAAATAATCATTAATAGGAAGCGGAGTTAGGAATCGGAACAATTTACCAAGGGAGATGTTCAATAAATATCCAATTTTTTGAAATCATTTAAGAAAAGGCTAGGAAAACAACAGATAGGGAATCTGCCACCTGGGCGACTGTCCTAAATGCTGATCAGTATTGATTGATTGATTTATGATTCTGTCGCCTTAGAACGCAAGTGACAGAAAGATGATTACGGAGTGTCACCTTTAATATTAACTCTGACCTTCAATTATGATTTATGTCTTTAGGGTTTATTCACAGTGATGGGAGAGTACTCCGCAGACAACTCCACTTCAAACTTCTAAACAATAAAGTCTAAACTTATCAAGTGGTTTACGTTAATTACTTCTAATTTATCAAGTTCTTTCAACCGGACACCAGTTCTGTCATCATAGAAGAGTCTAGTCACGTGCATAGGAACTCATGAATTATATTCGGAAAATATTTGAATCAATATAACATTTGTGATCTATTCACGACTTTTTGGCTAATTTTTCTCAGTTCCAGCACATTTTAGGAATTCAGAAATCATTAAGCACTTATCTATATGGTAGACTGTGGCTTCCGGAGAGTTTATCATATTTAATAATCCAAAAATAAATAACACTGTTTGTATAATATTAAGAATGTTATTTACAAACGTGACTCTGCTGTAGAAAATAAATATACAGTTAAGTAATAAATTACGGTAAAGAAAATTTCAGTATCCCTTTTATAACTGTCGACGAAATACATTACTAAAAGAGAATTGGGATAGTGGCTATTTAACCGAATGAGTTGGGCGTGCAGTTAGGTTTGTGCAACTGTGAGCTTGCATTCGGGAGATACTGGGTTCGAATCCCACCGTTGGCACCCCTGAAGATGATTTTTCGTGTTTTTCCATTTTCACTCCAGGCAAATGCTGGGGCTGTACTTTAGAGAAAAGGAAAGTCCACGAAGGGCGTGAAAATGAAAGACCCTCTACTCCTCGAAAACGTAACACAGCAGAAGTAGGAAGGGAACAGGAGTTGCCCAAGGGAGGTCGGATAGGAAAGATGAAAGTGAAGAGACCGGGACAAGTAATTGGAATCAATGCCAGACTCACCTAAGGGATCCGTGGTCAACAACCGACGCTCCCAAGTTCAGAGCCCATGATACCCCTTTTAGTCGCATTTTGCAATAGGATATATTCTACCTAAGCACAGGGAAGCCAGCCTAAAAGGGGTGGACATATTAGTGCAGGAATATGATATATTGAATAATATCGGCTACCAGAACTATTTGTCAACATCGAGGTTACAAAGCTAATACAGTGTGGTGCAGAAGTCACGCGTAGGTTTGAGCCATTTATAATACTGTATTCTTGTTTTGAAAAAGAAATGAAAATATTTCAGCCAATAACAGTTTGCTTCACGTTCATCGGCACAGACAGATCTGATGGCAACGATGGGGTAGGGAAAAGCTAGGAGTGGGAAGGAAGCGACTGAGGCCTGAATTAAGGTACCTGGTGTGAAAATGGGAAACCACGGAAAACCATATTGAGGGCTGCTGATGGTGGGGTTCGAATCCACTATCTCCCGAATACGAACTGACAGCTACGCGACTCGAACCACGTAGCCACTTGTTCGGTAAAGGTGAAGTTATGTTGTATACATCCTGACAAGGTTAGGGATGATTTCTATATTTAATCAGTTTTGATACACTATTCGTAGTAACAACGTCCGGCTCCATGGCTAAATGTTTGGCCTGCTGGCCTTTGGGCACAGGCGTCTCGGGTTCGATTCCCAGCAGGATGGGATATTTTCACCATAATTGATTAATTCCGCTGGCACGGGAACTGGGTTTATGTGTCGTCTTCATCGTCATTTCATCCTCATCACCACGTGCAGGTATCCTACGGTCTTCAAATCAAAAAACCTGCACTTGGCGAGCCGAACTTGTTCTCGGACACTACCAGCACTAAAAGCCATACGCCATTCATTACCAGTAACAAAGTCGGGCCGAGTGGCTCAGACGGTTGAGGCGCTGGCCTTTTTTACCTAACTTGGAAGGTTCGATACTGGCTCAGTCCGGTAGTATTTGAAGTGCTGAAATACGTCAGCCTGGCACGTAAATGAACTCCTGCGGGACTATATTCCGGCACCTCGGCGTGTCTGAAAACAGTAATTAATGGGACTTAAAGCAAACAACATTAATACAAGTACGATAAATTATTTCTTTTTCTATAGCTTTTCCCACACCAGTGGGGTCACGGGTGCGAACAGTATCACACGTGTGGCCCTGTTATACGGCCGGATGCTCTTCCGGACGCCAATCCTCTATTGAGGGATGCAATCACTATTGCTTATTTCTGTGGGGGTTGGTAGTGTAGTGTATTGTCTGGATATGAACAGGAAAATATTGGGACATACACAAACACCCAGTCACCGGGCCAGAAGAATTAATCAAAGGCTATTAAAATCCCCGATCCTTCCGGGAATCGAACCCGGGCCCTCTGAACCTAAGGCCTCAACAGTGAGCTGCCACCCCCGCAGGCCCAGGTTCGATTCCCGGCTCTGCCATGAAATTTGAAAAGTGGTACGAGGGCTGGAACGGGGTCCACTCAGCCCAGGGAGGTCAACTGAGTAGAGGTGGGTTCGATTCCCACCTCAGCCATCCTGAAAGTGTTTTTCCGTGGTTTCCTACTTCTCCTCCAGGCAAATGCCGGGATGGTACCTAACTTAAGACCACGGCCGCTTCCTTCCCTCTTCCTTGTCTATCCCTTCCAATCTTCCCATCCCCCCGCAAGGCCCCTGTTCAGCATAGCAGGTGAGGCCGCCTCGGCGAGGTACTGGTCATCCTCCCAGTTGTATCGCCCGACTAGGACACTGCCCTTGAGGTGGTAGAGGTGGGATCCCTCGCTAAGTCCGAGGGAAAAACCAACCCTGGAGGGTAAACAGATTAAAAAGAAGAAAATAATAATATTTTTAAAAGGTGCGAATTTCAAGAAGGTAATGAAATATCGCCTTCAATATAGACGAGCCGGGCTGAGTGGCTCAGACGGTTAAGGCGCTAGCCTCCTAACCCCAACTTGGCAGGTTCGATCCTGGCTCAGTCCGGTGATATTTGAAGGTGCCCAAATACGACAGCCTCGTGTCGGTAGATTTACTGGCACGTAAAAGAACTCCTGCGAGACTAAATTCCGGCACCTCGGCGTCTCCGAAGACCGTAAAAGTAGTTAGTGGGACGTAAAGCAAACAACATTATTATTATTACAATATAGACGTGAAGAGAAGGAAAGTAGAGACGGATGAAAACGAGCCATTAAAGAAGAGGGATATAGATGACAAACAGGAAGGAAGGGAAGGAGGATGTTTCACACGTTTTCCTGGTAACCAATTCCTACACAGTCACATTTATGAGCTGATTTGCTAGACATGCTCAGACGTCCACTGCTGGGAGATCTGTTGTCCGCCTGCGGTAATGCCGAAGGATTTTAATGTAGGTTGAGCTTCCGTGTATGGATGTAGTGTGCGCACTACTTGTGGGAAATGTTGCTTTTCAAATGAGAGAAAAATCGCTTCCTCACAAAAACGAACCCTTTTAAATGTATTTTTCATAATTATAACTCATCAATTTCCGCTCGAATATTGTTCTTCAGTCCCTCAGACGTTGGGTGACTTGTTGATACAAAGACATTCTGTGAGATATCTCCGAGAATGAAATCGGTGATTTCAAATCTGGGAATAAGGGACAATAATGACGACAGATTTTCAAAGCAACGTTCAATAAAATAATAACATCCGCTGTTCAGTACACAACTTCTAGATGTTACATTCCGAATGTCCTTGGAATACCGAAAAAATGAAACAAACAAAATCACTGTAAAATTTGTGAGGTTTTCAATTTAAGGCTATCTTCTGTACCAACCTATGCAATTACTCTAAAAAGGATGTAAATTTCTTGAATGCTGGATACGTTTATGAGCATAGAAGACGAGAGAACTAGTAGAGATGTGTTTTGTTGTTATCTCTTAGTAGCCTCTTATGACATGGAAGGATATAGGTAATACACTCTTATTTTTTTATTTTCTTCTTCTTCTTCTTCTCCTTCTTCATTTATTTACCCTCCAGGTTCGGTTTTTCCCTCGGAATCAGCGAGGGATCCCACCTCTGCCGCCTCAAGAACAGTATCCTGGAGCTTCAGACTCTGGTTCGGTGATACAACTGGGAAGAATGACCAGTACCTCGCCCAGGCGGCCTCACCTGCTATGCTGAACAGGGGTCTTGTGGGGGGATAGGAAGTTTGGAAGGAATAGACAAGGAAGAGGGAAGGAAGCGGTCGTGGCCTTAAGTTAAGTACCATCCCAGCATTTGCCTGGAGGAGAAGTGGGGAAACCACGGAAAACCATATCCAGGATGGCTGAGAAGGGAATCGAATCCCCATCTAGTCAGTTGACCTCCCGAGGCTGAGTGGACCCCGTTCCAGCACTCATACCACTTTTCAAATTTCGTGGCATAGCCGAGAATCGAACCCGGTCCTCCGGGCGTGGCAGCTAATCACACTAACCACTACACGACAGAGGAGGACTTTTATTTTTTACAATTTCTTTATTTCGCACCGACACAGATAGGTCTTATGGTGACGATGGGATAGGAAAAGGCTAGGAGTGGGATGGAAGCGGCCGTGGCCTTCATTAAGATACAGTCCCAGCATTTTCCTCGTGTGAAAATGGGAAACAGCGGAAAACCATCTTCAGGGCCGCCGACAGTGGGATTCGAACCCACTATCTTTCAAATGCAAGCTTACAGCTGCGCGACCCTAACCGCATGGCCACTTGCTCCATAATGCGTCCTTTAACTCCACCCATAGGGAGATAAGTAAACTCGTGTCCTCATCCCGAGGTGGTGCAGCTCTTATCAGTCACACCCTCAATGGAGGTGAGCTGCATGTACCATTTCAACCACATATCAGGCTAAATGGTTAGCGTGTTGGCCTTTGGTCACAGGGGTCCCGGGTTCGATCCCCAGCAGAGTCGGGAATTTTAACTTTCATTGGTTAATTTGCCTGGCACGGGGATTGGGTGTACGTGTCGTCTTAATCATCATTTCATCCTCCTTACGACGCGCAGGTCGCCTACGAGAGTCATATCGAAAGACCTGCACCTGGCGAGCCGAACATGTCCTCGGACACTCCCGGCACTACAAGCCATACGCCATTTCATTTTTACCACATACCAGATCTCCTGCCATTCTTAAATTTCTGGCAGTATCGGAAATCGAACCCGAGCCCACATGGACGGCAGCTAATAACACTAATCGTTACGCTACGGAGGCGGACACAGGGAGATAAAGAGTTTCAATAAATCGAAAGAAACATGTAGCATCATAATCTACGTCCAACAATATAACAGCCGATCCATCACACAAAATTCCCATTCCATGTCATAAGATAATCCCACCTATCGTCCTACAAAATGGTCGCAGATTTAGCACACAATTTTATGGCCATAAATTTTGAAAATTACGTATTATATGTAAGAAGAAATCGGTAATCTATATAAATATAAAAGAACATGTCCTGACTGACTGACTGACTGACTGACTGACTGACTGACTGACTGACTGATTCATCATCGCCGAGCCAAAACTACTGGACATAATGAAATGAAATTTTGAGGATACATTTATATTACAATGTAGGTGCTCGCTAAGGAAGGATTTTTGGGTATTCCATCGCTAAGGGGGTTAAAAGGGGGGGTGAATTTTTAACATTAGTGTATCTATATCTAAAAACTTTAAAAAGTTTACAGATCTAAAAATTGGCATTTAGATTCTCCTTAAAAAACATGTATTTTGTTTGTTTTCGGAAAATACCAACAGGAGGGGTTAAAAAGGGGTTGAATGCCTTTAATGAGGATACTTATATTTCAGAAACTGAAGATATTACAGACCTGAAAATTGGTATTTGGGATCTCTTTTAAAAATAAAGAAACTTTTTTTTTCCTTTTGGAAAATCCAAATAATGGGTAGTGGAAAGGGGGTGGATTTTTAAAATGACTGTATCTATATCTCAAAACTTTAAAAGTTTGCTCATGTAAAAATTGATATTTAGAATCTCCTTTAAAAGTAAAGGAACAAGTATTTTTTTGTTTTCTGTAAATCCCAATAGGAGGGATGAAAAAGGGTAAATAATGGGTTGAATGTCTTTAATGAGGATACATATATCTCCGAAACTGAAGATATTACACAACTTAAAATTTGTATGTTTTTAAAATGAGTATATCTACATATTAAAACTTGAAAAGTTTACAGATGTAAAAATTGGTAGACGTAAAAAGTGGTATTTGGAATCTCCTGTAAATGTAAAGAAACATAGGGTTTTTTTTGTGGAAACTCCACTTAAGGGGAACTAAAAAGGAAATGAAATTTTGAAATGAGAATTTCTACAGTATATCTCAAAAAACTTTACATGTTACAGAAGTGAAAATGGTATTTTTTATCTCTATTAAGAAAAAGAAACGTGTATTTTTAGTTTTCGGAAATACCACTTGGGAGGGTGTTGGGGGGGGGGGGTTAAAGTGACTGAAAAGGAAGTTGAAATATTTTAATTAGGCTACTGATATCTCAAAAACTGAAGATGTTACAGACGTGAAATTTGGTATTTGGAATCTGCTTTAAATGAAAAGAGACATGTATTCTCCGAAAATCCAGTGGGGTGGGGAAGTGAAAGAACTGAAAAATTAATTGACTTAATAATAATAATAATAATGTTATTTTCTTTACGTCCCACTAACTACTTTTTTAAGGTCTTCGGAGACGCCGAGGTGCCGGAATTTAGTCCCGCAGGAGTTCTTTTACATGCCAGTAAATCTACCGACGCGGGGCTGTCGTATTTGTGCACCTTCAAATACCACCGGACTGAGCTAGGGTCGAACCTGCCAAGTTGGAGTTAGAAGGCCAGCGTCTTAACCGTCTGAGCCACTCAGCCCGGCAATTGACTTAATTGTATGAGGATACTTATATCTAATAAAAACTAAAATTGTTACCGACGTGAAAATTGGTATTTGGATCTCCTTTAAAAACAAAGAAAAACCTGTTTTGGAGGGGGGAGAAATCATCTTGGGGGGCGGGAGTGAAAAGGGGTTGAATTTCTTTTATTTTTATGGGGATGCTTATATCTCAAAACTGAAGTTAATAGACGTGAACATTGGTGTTTGGAATCTCCTTAAAACATAAAGAAACACGCCTTCTTTTTTGGGGGGGGGAGGGGGGCGGGAATAAACTGAACGATGGTGGGATGTAAAAGGATGTGAGACCAATCGATTTTACTGTCCATAGTGTACTTATAAGGAGCCTCCGTGGCTCAGGCGGCAGCGCGCTGGCCTCTCACAGCTGGGTTCCGTCGTTCAAATCCCGGTCACTCCATGTGACATTCGTGCTGGACAAAACGGAGGCGAGACAGGTTTTTCTCCGAATACTTCCGTTTTCCCTGTCATCATTCATTCCAGCAACACTGTCAAGTATCATTTCATTTCATTTGTCATTCATTAATCATTGCCCCAGAGGAGTGCGACAGCCTTCGGCAGCCGGCACAAATCCCATGCTTGCCGCTAGATGGGGGGCTTTATTCATTCCATTCCTGACCCTGTCGAATGACTGGAAACAGGCTGTGGATTTTCGATGTACTTATTCTGATCATGCCAACGGCCGTAGCCGTGTTGAAACACCGGATCCCGTGTGATCTCTGAAGTTAAGCAACATTGGGCGTAGTCGGGAGTTGGATGGGTTGCCGGCGCTGTTGGTGGGGGGTTAAGGGAATGGAGGAGCGGAAAGGAACTGGCCATCCTACCGCACGTAAACTCCGGCTCAGGAGCACCTCTGCGGAGGTTCGGACCTGCCTTCGGGCAGTATAACCCTTACCTACCTATTCTGATCATAAAGCGATCATTTTTAATCCTTCCTGGGTTCGTTTTGAAGAGCCATGTTTTCCTACCGAAAACGTTCTTAGATTACAGTAGATTCTCCTGGCATATAGATAAAAATGTAAACACATTTGAAATAAACGATAGGAATGAGATTGACCGTCCAATTGTTCACCTCTATAATAAGGTCAATAATGCACTGAAGTATGTCATTCGTATCGCCAGAAATCCCGCGCACTTGCCTACGCGCGACAATGGTGCTGGTCACAATGGCAGCAGATGTAATTTTCCGTCAAGTAGCGGTCTTGCATCTTACTGTGGGTCCAGAACATCTATAATAATAATAATAATAATAATAATAATAATAATAATAATAATAATAATAATAATAATAATAATAATAATAACGTTCTGGACCGTCGTCAAATGTGCGGACCGCGCTGGAAACAGGTCCTGGACGGGTAATGACTACGAATGCAGTCCGGCCGTGGATTCAGTACCGCCAAGGCACCCAAGACGACACCACGCCGTATCTCCTCAAGGATTTGATCTATATTAAATATGCTTACAGGAAAAGATGGCAAAAATTTGCGGACCCAAGTGACTGGGTGGAATACGTGGACCTAGGCCGGGATGTACGAATGCGATTGCTGGAGAGAAAGATTAAAAAAGGGAGGAAACTTGCCGTAATATCTCAGAAAACGTGTTAGATCGCGAATTTTGGCGGATTCTCTCAGAAAACGAGTCAGATAGCGAATTTCGGCGGATTATATATAAAACGATAAGCATTCAATTATAAATTTCAGTATAATACCGTAGCGAAGCACGGGTATCTTGCTAGTGCTACCATATGTAAGGGGCTTGCTGTGACCTAGACGAAACGCCAGACAAGGCCAGTAGAAACTCTAAAACACGGCGCTATTTGTACCTACTGTATACCGGGTTATCCATCAGCCCCTTGCTATCCAGTTTCGTGCATCCCTTCACATTTACTACAGTTCTGAAAGACATCGGTCCCTCGTCCTGAACCGGGGTAATATAATGAGATGTGTGTTCACGGGCTAGAAGACAGCAGGAATCGTGAGGGCCACTATTAATTCATTTTTGGTACCTCAAATGAACTCGAAAAACGATTACATATACGCTGAACACGTACTTCAAACAGGAGATGGACGCACAGACCGGGAGCCCGATACTGTATAGACTGGGAATTGGGCGCCGTAGTTGCAGTGTCGCAGTAGCTCATGTGGCAAGCGGACGGGAAGATATGTGATAGTGGACAGTGCTCGAGATAGGAGATCGATTCCCACATAAAAATATAAACAGCCGGTTGCCTGAGATGTTGTAAGGTTGCATACTTGATAGATTCCATGTACTGATTTGTTTATTTGACCCTGTAAAAGACCGTATGTATCGTTGCATTGGGTATAGTGCTGGGTTGGACGAGCATGAGGAGATGTGGCCAGTTACCAACGTGGTACATGTTCCAAGCTTCGTAGACCACAGGTAGGGCAAAGTATGCCCCATTGGAACGATAACAATATGCGATGGCAGGTAAGTATGTAGCTGCGTGATCTTCCCTCCTTCGAAGCAATTCACAACACAAAGTTTATTCACTTGCCCGAGATGTATTCCAGCGACGAGTGAGTGGATATGTTACTTATCTATACAAAAGCTAGACAGAATGCCTACCAGGCACTACGCCTGCACCAAGAACGTTATCCGGATAGACGTCAAGCGACGGGCATGACATTTCGGAGTGTGGAAAGACGCCTGCGGGACGTTTCATCCCTGGAAGGACACGGCCTGTTCCAGATCATCCCGTGACGTCTGCTGACAATGAAGAGGTCGTTTTTGACGCTATCCTGTGTAACCCTCATACTAGCACATGGGCCATTGCGCAACGTACGAACATTAGCCGAGTGTCTGTTATGCGGATATTGCATACCCACCGGTTTTAGCCGTACCATCTGCACTTACACCAAGAGCTCCATGGCCATGATTTCGATGACCGGATGGCGTTCTGTCAATGGATCCTGCGGCATGTGGACCCTGATCCTGCTTTCCTAGCGACTCTGTGATTTATGGACGATACACGATTCCATAACAATGGAACCGTTAATCGACATAATATGCATTACTGGATTGTGGATAATCTCCATTGGGTGTGACGGACAGCTTTTCAGATGTAGTTGGTTGTGAATGTATGGTGTGGAATCATGGGTGATCACCTCATCGGTCCCCAATTCTTTGAGGGTCATCCGACCAGTCAACGCTATCTGCGGTTTCTCCAAGGTGAACTACCACCGTTTCTGGAACATATGTCACTCCTTGACCGCTGCAGGATGTGGTTTAGATATGACGGAACTCCACCGCGCGCGGCGGTAGTCGTCCGGAACCATCTCCATGAGAAGTAAAATCGATAAGTCGATAGGAAAGATAGGACCTGTCCCCTGGTCCGCCAGATCATCCGATCTTACGCCCCTGGATTTTTTTTGTGAGGCTATGTGAAACAACTGGTGTATGCACAGAAACCGGCCAGTCCTTGCCACCTTAGGCAGCTCATCACCGAGGCATGCCGATCCGTTTCGCCAGAGATATTGCAACGGGCCAAACGGTCCTTACAACATCGCGCGCAGCTCTTCATCGACCACGGAGGTCGTCAGTTCGAGCAGGTGCTGCGTTAAACGACGTGGATAACTGAAAATCTGTTACATGCCTCCTAGCCTCTATCAACCCAGCTCCAAATCAACGGCCCTTTTCAGGGCCAAATAAACAAATCACTTTGTCACATCCCAGGCAACAGGGTTTAAAAAAATACTTGCATGGGACTTGAACCTTCTAACCCTCGAGCACTGTCAACTATCACACATCCTACCGCGTGCTAGCCATGTGAGATACTGCGACACTTGACCTACGGCGCCCATCTCCCAGCCTATACTGGTCACAGACCATCAACTCCTCATCCTTGTGCAACCCAGCACCATACCCAATGCAACGATACATACGGTCTCTTACACGATCAAGTAAACAAACCAGTCCTTGGAAGCTATCAAGTATGCAATGTTACCACATCCCAGGCAACCGGCTGTTAAAAAATGTATTATTTGGGATTCAAACCTCCTACCTCGCGTACTCTCCACTGTCGATGCCTGGGTGGCGTTCTATCAATGGATCGTACAGCATGTGAACTCTGATCCTGATTTTCTTTTTCTTTTTTTGCTAAGGGCTTTACGTCGCACCGATACAGATAGATATTTTGGTGACGATGGGATAGGATAGGCCTAGGAGTTGGAAGGAAGCGGCTGTGGCCTTAATTAAGGTACAGCCCCAGCATTTGCCTGGTGTGAAAATGAGAAACCACGGAAAACCATCTTCAGTGGGATTCGAACCCACTATCTCCCGGATGCAAGCTCACAGCCACGCGCTTCTACGCGCACGGCTAACTCGCCCGGTGATCATGCTTTTCTGGCGACTCTCTGATTTACGGACGATGCACGATTCCACAACAATGGAACGGTTAATCGCCATAATATGCTTTACTGGAGTGTGGATAATCTCCACTGGGTGTAACAGACAGCTTTTCAGGCACAGTTGAGTGTGAATGTATGTGCTTGCCATGTGAGCTACTGCGACACTTGATCTACGGCGCCCACTTCCCAGCCTATAGAGTACCGTGCTCTCGGTCTGTGCATCCACATCCTGTTTTAAAGAACGTGTTCTGCGTATTTGTAATCGATTTACGGGTTCATTCGAGGTACCCAAAATGAATTAATAGTGGCACTCATGATTCCTGATGGTTTCTAGTCTGTAAATAAACATACATCTCGTTATATTATCCCGGTTTAGGGAGAGGAGCCGATTTATTTCAGAACTGTAGTAAATGTGAAGGGATGCATAAAACTAGATAAGGGGTTGGTGGACCACCCAGTATATGAAAGCATATTTCTGGCTCACGGTAATAACGTGAGGAAGAAAATGATAAAGACTTAATACAGACAGATGTCGAACACTGGTTGCCTGGTTACCACCGCGTCAGTTTTCTGTCTACGATAAATTGATGATGCTAATTTCAGCTGGACCCCAGCCCAAAATCATGTCCATGTTAATATCAGTCTATATAAATACAGTTGTAGGGACTCCACTGTCTGTAATTTCGTTTGTTTTGTCAATTTTTTAGATATTTATCCGATTTAGGTCAACACAACACCGTATCAGTTGTTTTTAGATCTTGTGTCTGTTTTTCTGTTTGTCCGTATGTTCCACCATCCCGGCAAGCCAGCTGGGTAGATCTCGAGCAAACTTCATATATAGAGTATACTCATCCACAGAAATGTTTAGATATGCATGCGATTTAAAAATCCTGAATTGAATGGGGTTTGTAGGGAAACAACAAGAGTTTTTTTTTTTTCATTTTCTCTTGTAATATTGATTTTATGTAAAATCCGCGCACTGCATGTTAAACGTCTTTTCATTCTTTTGTTATGAGCATAGTTTCGCTTACTCTTCGTGCTTTTCATGGAGTGGCCGACAAACCGACAAACGAACCTACCAGTTACCATGACAAAGTCTCTGGCTGCTTTCCAGCAGGGAACTACCAAAGCCTAATGTCAATTTCGTCATAACTAGTGGGTGTCCAGAAGGCCTGAGAGACGTTATGCTACCATTCTGCGGGATACTTGCGGAATACCGTTGGAGGTTGCAATCGTCTGTTAATATTTCAACAGTACCGCGGAGTGTAACCCATTATTTCACACCGTAAGATGTTTTCTGGCATTTGCTACAATTTCACTGTATTTCTCCTCTACTTCCTTTTTCTTTAATTTCTTGCCTCTGTCTTGCCTCTTTAGGATTAAGTAGTAACATCATAAGTCATCTTCCCATTTGTTTTTCTAAGAATCCGTGCGCGTAAATTTCTCCTCTGTTGCTGCCTTCTTATATCTGTAACTCATATCATCATAATTTTAGTGAAGAACATTTCATTTTACAATACATCCAGTTAGTATTTACATGTTTGTCTCACCCGGCTGTCCTCAGTTATAATCATATTGTCTATTAATTTAAACTTCCTTAACTGTAATGCATTCTTCTTTAATTACTCCGTATGTATGCGAGTGCTAATCCAGAAACCTGGACACTCTTTCCTTTGAGGGAATATCCCAGGCTGTTCAAATGCATAACTTTTAGGCCTCGGAAAATATCGAAATATGGAGGCAATTTCAATGACAGTGCAGACCTTCGTTTCGTGGCAACTGCTTTCTAAACGGTAAATCATTTCACAAAGCAGATTGCACAATCGCTGTTCAATTTGGAGAGATCTTCAACTTTGGTCCTGTGCCTTATTGCCGTATCTTGATTCTTTATACTTTAGAGAGCGCAGAATTTCTCGATAACAATCAAATCTCTCCAAATCGGTTGCGACTGGCATTAGGAAAAAGGGCCTGTCATTACAATGAAAACTATCCATCTCTATTGTGAATGACATCTGGCAAGTGAGCCTGCCGTTATCATATAAACTCCTGAACCCCATTTTGTTTCTCGGATAGAGCTAAGAGACGTGCAATTTAACGTAATCTTACTCACTGCGTGTGCAGTAACTCACGTAGAACTCCGTATACAATGTTGAATAATGTAGCGAAGCACAAGTACATTTCCTACTTTTATAACAAGTTACAGCTTGCCAGCAATTTAACAGACAGCATGTAATACAGTATGTAGATCCTGGGACTCAGACGTTAAGATCAGTATTATATTCTGCTTTGCTTTCAAAGGCAAGGCACCGAGCTCGATAGCTGCAGTCGCTTAAGTGCGGCCACTATCCAATATTCGGGAGATAGCGGGTTCGAACTCCACTGCCTACAGCCCCTATGATTGTTTTTCATGGTTTCCCATTTTCACGCCCAACAAATGCTAAGGCAGTACCTTAATTAAGGCCACGGTCGCTTCCTTCCAACACCTTTCCTGTCTCATGGTCGCCATAAGACCTATCTGTGTCGGTGCGGCGTATAGCAACTTGTAAAAACAAGAAGAAGCAAAGGGGAAATGGAATGGAAGGTGAGGGCTTCCACTACCCATAACCTTGTCACTAAGTTGGATATGCCAGTACCTCTTTACACCTAAGAATTTACCTGGTACTCATTTTTTTGCAGCATGCTGAGTGAACTTCAGAACCATGTGCCTCTCCAGAAGCGGAAACCTAGTTCCTATCTTTCGACTTCTTGACGATGAATCGAACACACGTTTATACGGGTGAACCGAGCACATCTTAATCACATCGGATAGGTCGTCTCTTCCTTGATTTTAACATACCTTAAATAAGAAAAACGTGGTAATTGTCTCAACAATCTCGTGATTAAAAACCAAACAGCTGCTCACTATTTCTACTACAACTTAACTTTCTTAATGCCCAGTGTTCAATTTCACAACTCAACAAGGATAAGCTATTTCCTCGGCATGTTTCCATCATTCGACCGGGTCAGGAATGGAATGAATGAAGCCCCCGCCTAGCAGTGAGGATAGGAACTGTGCCGGCTGCCGAAGCCTGTCACACTCCTCTGAAGCAGTGATTAATGACTGCCAAATGAAACGGAATGATATTAGAGAGTGTCGTTGGAATGAAAGATAACAGGACTGGGCGAGTTAGCCGTGCGGTTAGGGGCACGCAGCTGTGAGCTCGCACCCGGGCGATAGTGGGTTCGAATTCCACTGTCGGCAGCCCTGAAGATGGATTTCCGTGGTTTCCCATTTTCACACCGGGCAAATGTTGGGGCTGTACGTTAATTAAGGCCTCGGCCGCTTCCTTCCCATTCCTAGGCATTTCCTGTCCCATCGTCGTCATAAGACCTATCTGTGTCGGTGCGACGTTAAGCAAATAGCAAAAAGAAAAAAAATGACGGGGAAGACCGGAGTACCCGGAGGAAAACCTGTCCGCCTCCGCTTTGTCTCACATGGAGCGACTGGGATTTGATCCATGGAACCCAGCGGTGAGGCCAGGAAAACAACAGATAGGGAATCTGCCACCTGGGCGACAGCCCTAAATGCAGATCAGTATTGATTGATTGATTGATTGATTGATTGATTGATTGATTGATTGATTGATTGATTGATTGATTGATTGATTGATTGATAAGAGGCCGGCGGGCTGCCATTTGAGCCACGAAGGCTCTATGATAAGCTGTAAAGTGTCAAAATATTCCACTAGTTGCCTATAGAAAAAATTATTTTCATCTCCTTGCAGTTTTTACACTTCATCTATTATAAGGTTAGCCTTGTATCAAATACTTCTGTAGCAAAGCACGCTGGAAATAACTTCCATCTACTCGGTCTGGCCGATAAGCTAGCGACCAGAATGCGTCACTTTCTCGAGAGCCTTCATAATTTCAAACTATCCTAAAAATACTGGCAAAAATAACTTTTATAGACCAGCTCTAAGTAAACTGTCTGTGAAGATATAGCTTAGAATGACATTACTGTAGTAGATGAATAAAATTGCGTGGAGTTTTTAAAGGTAGAAAAAATAAAGTTGAAATTCAACGGGACTAGTTGGGGCAAATACTCGTTCGGTGGAAGAGGAATTAGCGATTGGAATAATTTGCTAAGGGAGATTTTTTATAAAATTCCAACTTTGTAATCATTTAAGAAAACAACAACTCATAGGGTATCTGCAACCTGGGAGGCAGCCCTAATTTCAGTTCAGTGTTGATTTTTCGATCGATCGTTCGATCGATCGATCGATTGATTGATTGATTGATTGATTGATTGATTGATTGATTGATTGATTGATTGATTGATTGATTGAAAAACGAGTAATACATTCTTCTACACTATTTCCTGTACTAAAACTATGTTTCAAAGCTCTTATCTCTGTAATACTTCACTATATCGCTAAAAACCTTATATTGCTACTTTTACTCATTTTAGGTTTTAGGGAATCTAGTTACTCTGTCGTCCGCCTCCGTGGTGTAGTGGTTAGTGTGATTAGCTGCCACCCCCGGAGACCCGGGTTCGATTCCCGGCTCTGCCACGAAATTTGAAAAGTGGTACGAGGGAGGGATGGAACGGGGTCCACTCAGCCTCGGGAGGTCAACTGAGTAGAAGTGAGTTCGATTCCCACCTCAGCCATCCTGGGTGTGGTTTTCCGTGGTGTCCCACTTCTCCTCCAGGCAAATGCCGGGACGCTGCCTAACGTAAGGCCACGGCCGCTTCCTTCCCTCTTTCTTGTATATTCCTTCCATCTTCCCATCCCCCGTAAGGCCCTTGTTCAGCATAGCACGTGAGGCCGCCTGGGCGAGATACTGGTCATCCTCCCCAGTTGTATCCCCGACCCAGAATCTGAAGCTCCAGGACACTGCCCTTGAGGCGGTAGAGGTGGGATCCCTCGCTGAGTCCGAGGGAATAACTAACCCTGGAGTGTAAACAGATGAAGACGTTACTATCTTCTGGTAGCTCGCTATGTAGACTATATGAGTGGTAGAGGGTCAGTCTTCAAGATCGTGGATTAAAGCCCGGCAGAAGCAGTCCGCTTGGAATTTCATGTTGTGAGGTGTCGGTATGTAAAAGATCGCGGGTTACACATTCGGAGTTCACACGCCAAAATATATTAACACACTTAAAGAAAAAACAAAAGAGTTCTAGACGAAATTCATCCGGAAGATTGTGGGTTCGAACCCCACTGTCGGCCGCCCTGAAGATGGTTTTCCGTGGTTTCCCATTTTCATACCAGGAAAATGCTGTGGCTGTACCTTAATTAAGGCCACGGCCACTTCCTTCCCGCTCCTAGGCCTTTCCTCAACCATCGTCGCCATAAGACCTATCTGTGTCGATGCGACTTAAAGCTAATAGGAAAAAGAAGAAATTCAAGGAAAGAGAGAACTGATTTTAACGATACACAGAAGGAGAGCTAGACTCACTGGCCACATCTTGCGACACAACACCTTCTTAGCAACCTGCTGGAAGGAAAAATTACGGGGAAGAATGGCCGAGGACGACCGAGGAAAAAATTCCTTCAGGACTTAGCACAGAGTCTCCATTGTGGTTCTTATTATGAAGTGAAACGTGGAGCTGAGGACGGGAAAGAATGGTTGCATAGACAAGGCGTTGCCTTTATACACTGGTGATGAAATTATATTAAAACTCAGCGTTCATCACCCAACAGATATCCAATGAAACTGACTTGGCCAGTTTACTGTGCTACCATTCTTATTATATTTTCTTCATTTAAGGTTGCATTCACTTAATGATTTTTGTAGGACGAGAGTGTGTGCCATCTGCCGTTTGGATGTATGAATTACAGAAATGTTGCGGACAGCACAACTACCCAGTGCCAAGGGAATTAACATTTTTGTTAGTTTAAAATCCCCGATCGGGCTGGGAATCTGACCCGGTGTCCTCTGAACTTAAGGGTACTATGCTGACCATTCAGCGAAGTAGCTGGACACGAATTATAATTAATAGAAATGATTTCCCAGTGATAAAATGGAACTTCACAATACAACCGTGATATACTTAGCAGTCCTAGAAAGTGTTTCCAACAATTTCCTATCAATCGAGGAATAGCCCTTCGAGTTCCGACCATTAATCATATAACTTTAATATACCTTAATCCATTTTTTAATTAATTAGGTATCGTCGGTTCATAGACACTCTTCCTCTCTCTATCAGTGTTTTCTGGCTGGTTTGTGGAGATTTCGAAACGAACTGTGGGGTCGGGGGAAAATAGTGATAACCCTCAAATATTAGCCTAAAATTTTAAGGTTTAGTAGTAAACAATTCTATCCAACATGAAGTTTCATTTTTATCAAGAAGCTAGTTGATTTAATGAGAGATGGCAGCACAATTCAACTTCATTTTTATAACAAGCCACATGTCTCTGCAGTAAACAATGACAACGCACATTTCCAAGATGGCGGATCATGTTTCTAATGATGTGCTTTCTGCCAAACAAAATGTAAATTATGGTACAGAAAACAACGATGTTGAAGAGTTTATGGACGGAGATGACAGTTTAAAGGATCCGAAATATGTTGAATCCCAGGAATATTATGGAAGTTCATCTGGAATTAGTGAACAAGTACGTTTTCGTGATGGCTAGTAGCTTTGTATACCATGTGGTTTTGAATGTTGGTTATAATTATTTACATGCTGTGATATAAAATATCTTTTGCAAAAGTATTAGCATTAGTATTTATTATTATCAAATCATGCTAACGCGTACAATTAGCTAGTGTCATTATACTGAAATGTTATAAACATCACCGCTCTTTACGCGTCCTTTATGCGACTGTGTGTGTTATAACTTTTTTCACTTGTTGATTTACCGGTGCTATGAAGGTTATAATAGTTTACCTGTTATTTTCTTTAAAATAATTGGGTAACTGCATTATATGATATTTAAAAAACATACGGAAATCTCTTTAACATGCCGGGGCGGGTAGCTTAGGCGGTAGAGCGCTAGCTTTCTGACCTTAAGTTACCAGGTTCGATCTAGGCTCAGTGCGGTGGTATTTGAAGGCACTCAGATACGTCAGCTTCGTGTCGGTAGATTTACCGGCACATTAAAGAACTACTTCGGGACAAAAATTCAGCATCTCGGCGTATCCGAAAACAGTAACAGTAGTTAGTTATACGTAAAAGCAATAACATTATATCGTCGCTTCACCGGTAAAACGTTGTATCCCACAATACTCTTCCTATCAATTATTCTCCTTAAGACTGGTCACGCCTCCCAGCCACATATGGATACGCAGTCCATCAGAACAATGTCCGTTGTGTTCGTTTTCCTATGCCGACGATTAAACGAAAATGAACCTTACATGCATTGTACACTAGGAGTGCGTAAATACGTAATGCAAACGTACATTCCTACAGTACGGTACTGTAAGGTTCATTTTCCTTTACACATGGGTATAGGAAAATGAACACAACAAAATTTGTTGGACTGCATATCCATACGTGGCTGGGAGGCGTGACCAGTCTTAAGGAGAATAATTGATAGGAAAAGCTTTGTGGAATACAACCTTTTACCGGACGAGCGACGATATTAAATTATTTTTCTTTAACTTAGTTCATTTTATTAAACATTAGTCTGCATTCACAATTTTTCTTCATTTGCTACGGCTGTAAGGAAAGTGCTTCAATGGGTATCACCAGTGTACTCTGAATTTGATGCTACTCTGAAGTGCAGTGGTACAAAGAGTGCAGAAATGTTCTTTGATGAGGAGGACGATGAAAGTTACAGTGGATAAGTCCAGTTGAGAGTGAGAAAGACTACTTAACTGACATTAATCAAAGTATTTTATTATTGCAATTGTGTTATAACTTGTTTCTTTCTGTACGTATTTTTGTATATTTCATAGAGATGTTTTCTTGTATTTTAAATTGTTCACTACTTTATCCACATGGCATGTAAATAATTTTTTTTGCTAGGGGCTTTACGTCGCACCGACACAGATAGGTCTTATGGCGACGATGGGATAGGAAAGGCCTAGGAGTTGGAAGGAAGCGGCCGTGGCCTTAATTAAGGTACAGCCCCAGCATTTGCCTGGTGTGAAAATGGGAAACCACGTGTAAATAATTATAACCCTCAAATTGATAGGCACATTCAGTGTTTAATATACTCCAATTCCCTATAATACTGGTTTTTTATGCATTTTTCTCCAGGATGTTATAAAGAAGGACAACATGTACCACTGACATGAGTAATATGTTTCAAAGATCAAAAATGTTAGCAGTAAATATTTTTTGAAAATTAATTTCATTATATCTCAGAACTTACAAAATGAGGGTTATCACTATTTTCCCCCGAGGTCTTCATATATCCAGCAAATTTTGATTCCTTGTAAACTATGCTATTTATTCTCCTTCTGTTGCCGAGCTGAGTGGCTCAGACGGTTGAGGCGCTGGCTTTCTGACTCCAACTTGGTACCTTCGATCCTAGCTCAGTCCGATGGTATTTGAAGGTGCTAAAATACGTCAGCCTACGGGACAACATTCCGGTACCTCGGCGTCTCCGAAAACCGTAAAAGCTAGTGGAACGTAAAACTAATAACGTTATTATGATCCATCTGTTACCATTATCGGCGATCGTATAACATATTTTTGGTCTGGGAGAATTTGCTATTAAAGACCGAATGTTCTTATGCTTGGTGTTCCGTAGCATTTCTCCACGAAGTCATAACCCCTAACCATGAGCAAAGGTTTATTTCTGTTTTTTTCTTCTTTCATTCTTTCTTTTCCGCGGTTATTAAGCTATAAGTTGTTAGGCATTCACCGTCTATTTACAAATCTCTGTTGTGTACACATCAGGGAGTCCCAGAAGGTTGGAATTTTATACCGGGGGACAGCTATAATCCTTACTTTCACTTTCCCCAGTCCAGTCAACTCATATAGCAACTGTGTGTAGACCGCTGAATTTGAACACGGTGCCACTGGCTACTCGACACACGACGACTGTTCATTGGTTCGACTCCACAGACAGCCCAGTACTTCACACTGTCACATGTAATTAACAACTAAACAGGTCAAAATATTCAACAGCAAGACGATACTCACAACAGCGAACATTAACACAGATCCATTTGTCTTCACAGTCGCGATAGCGGTTTCCCTCGCTCTGCCTCTGTCCACAGAAATACACGAGCACACAGTACAGTCTTCCGTTCTGTCGTCTCCAGTCCACACACACACACACACACACACACACACACACACACACACACACACACACACACACACACACACACACACACACACACACACACACACACACACACACACTGGTCTCTCGTACACCACAATCACAGATCCTCGTTCAGACCTCGGTGGAACACTGGCGACAGCCAACATCTCTGTCGCCCTCAGCCCAGCCACCGAACCGCAACTCACTGGGTGTCACACTGACTCCACCACGGAGTCCAACTCTGACTCCGAGTCCAACACTGACTGACTGTCCGCGGCTAGCCTCCCTTTTTGTAGCTCGAGTGATTTCAGCGAGAAAGTTCTAGACGTCACTAGAGGCAGAATATTCCCGTTGAATCTCCAAGAAACTCACAGGCAAGCCGGCCGCCGAGAACAATACCCCACGAGCCGGCTGGGAGATTCCAGGTCGTTTGAGTCACCAGCCCCTTCCTGGAAGTACCTAAAGGGGCTACCACGGGGCTGGCACGTAACAATATATTGCAGTATGATAGTGGCAGTTCGTTTTCCTTCAACTGGTAAAATTAGTGCTGGTTATTTTTCTATATTCAACTATTACAAAATACTGTGGCAAATTTAGCCCATTATCAGTCAATAGCGGCGATTACGAGGGGGGAGCGAGTGGGCGGGGGGGGGGTCAGTCACCCCCTCACTTTGTGGAAAAAACTTTACATTTTTTCCCACTTTAGCCGGATGGAATTAAGGAATTATTAAAACAAACAATTTGTGCAAGCCCTGTTGTTTTATCAGCAAACTATTCCCTTTGTATTCTTTAAAAATATTCGCGGAAATAGCAACAGAAAAGTCGTTCGTCGGGGTTAACCGGTTTGTATAGCACCACAGCAAGTAGTTGGACACTTTGCATATGGTGTGAGGAACGGTAGCACGGGAATATTCCTTTGCCGAGGTCACGGACACTGAGGTTTGATTCACCCAGTTAGCGCGCGCATTCGTCAGTCTGGCAGTCTTCTTAGTTTAAATTAATTTCTTAGTGTGTAGTCAAATACTAAATTATTTTAATTGTATAATCACGGCGTACTTCTATTTAATTGTAATGCGTGTGTAATATTGTTCCTTTGGTGAACGTTTTATTGTATAGTATTGAATCAGAATCTTAAAATCTACTGTATTATTACCGCGCTGAAGTCGGTACACTGTCAACATTTACCTTTCTGTCGAAATTCGCTCAGAGAGCTTTCTGTCGAAATTCGCTCAGAGAGCTTCAAGTACCTTTCCATTTTGTAGGGACTTTTCTATTTTTTTTCTGTTTTAGTGTATATACTCCGTCCGCTCCTACTCCGTCCCACAGACCCGGGTACCTTTTGCTGTCTGTTAATTTTTTACCTCTACCCCACCCCCGCCTGCCGACTTCTAATTTTCAATCGCCACTACTACCATTATGGACCTCATTCCACCTAGACGACTGCTGGCAAGCCAGACAATCCGTCCTTTTTATAGAACAACATAGTCAGGGTCACGATTTCCTCATTCATATTGGTTAGCATTCATGACAGGGTCCACAGCCTCTTATACAGACACACAATTGGCCCGTCGCAGCTGAATTCATCCCGTTCCATCCCTCTTTCCAGAATTGAAGTTCCTCAAATGGCCGGGAATTGAACCCGGCATGTTCGAGTAAATATGCCGATAGCCGATGCTCGGTCAAAGTATGGACGATATCTGCCAATCAACTGGACACTCTGGAGCATCGATTAACAACGTGTGGCAAGGCAGCAGTGATATGGAGCACTCAATATAATCAGTAGGATTAGTAACGGTAGGACAGACAATGAAGATAGAAAGAAGCTCTAGTTATTTGGAATCAAGCGTCCACTGAGAAACTCAGTTCTGTTCTGTCACTCACAGCTGGAGCAAACATTTCCGCCCATAACTTACAGGAACACATCTTTGCAAATTTTTTGATCATAATGAAGGGGTTGAAAGCGGTGAAACAACTTAGTCTTCAATCAGTTTTTTGCAAGAACTTGTATAAATTTTAGGACAGTTATAAGTAGCCAATGCGATTTCTTTTTCACGGAGGAAGTACCGTATTAGAAATTCGAGCGGAAGGGAAAAACAATGTTAGAGGAAAACAAAGTGCAATTATTTATAAAACAATATTGGTTTTATTTCTTCTTTTTATATGAAAGAACTCTCTTAGTGAAATAAAATGAGTTACCCAGGACAATAAGGACATTAATGGTTTGAAGAATACTATTTTGTGACAAGATACATGAATGATGGTTGTTATTTTTCTGTTTTTTACTGTATTATTTTAAATTGTCGCGTAATATTGAGATTTTTAAAAGTAAGATGCAGACGCACAACCTCTCCATGACGGAACTGGCCCTATTATGTCTTGCAAATGTCTTAAACATAACTTAGTCACTCATGTTGGGAAAGTGTCATCAAATTTTTTTCTCGGGTCCGTGGTAATTACTACTCTTAACGATAACCACAGCATTTTATACAAATGCAGCACTGATTATATTTTATTAATCCTTGTACTTAATGCTTCACATGTAAACTTATCACACAGACGTCATCAGGCCATAGGCCACGGAGGGAACTGCCCCACTATCCTCTGATTCCGACAGAACGGCTCATATGATCGGATCAGTCTTGATGTCAACTTGTGTGCAAACAAGCAGACTAAGTAAAAGAATAATCAAATATCACACACAATGTAATGGCATTATAAAAAATGAATATATTTTGTTGTGTGGTTACAATAAAATTGGTAATTTTGCCGTCGAAATATCAATTCCGACCCACCTTATGGGATACCATTTACAAGTTGTTTCAGAACGCGTCATGATTGTATGTTAACGGTTGTCCTAGAGTCCTCAGGGACAAAGTTATGTAGGGCTGAAAGCGGGAATTTTTCTAAATTTGCTTGATATCCACTTCTGAACGTAAATTCCGCCCCTTGACCTGCGTATCATCGAACATAGAATCCTACATCCAATGTAACGGTACCATTGCGGTAAACTTGGAACAATTAGGGCAGAAGATACACAGTGCACGAAAGTTTGAAACATAATATGCCAGGGCCATCCGTATCGCTAGAGTAAATAAGTTAATTCACAATAGGTAACCTAAAACATGACAGCCGTAAAGATAAAATCAACTAATCGGTTTAAATAAAAACTTTTATTCTTTTATAGACGTAACAATTACCAACTACGATGCTATTCGTCTTTATCTGAAGGGCCTTGGCCTACCAAGTGACTACTGCTAAGCCCGAAGGCCTGCAGATTACGAGGTGTCGTGTGGTCAGCACGACGAATCTCCTGTACTTTTCTTCTTGGCTTTCTAGACTGGGGCTGCTATCTTATCATCCGACAGCTCCTCAATTGTGATCACGTAGACTGAATGAACCTCAAACCAGCCCTCAGATTCAGATAACATCTCTGGCCTGTCGGGGAATCGAACCCGGGACCCACGGGTAAGAAGCAGGCACGCTACCCCTACACCACGGGGTCAGCGTAGCTATCATGAGCCGCTTGTCAATATAACTGCATTGAATTGACTGTCTAACAGGACCTTCATTTCATTCTAATTCGGACCTCTACCGGGCGACGCGATGTTATTTCGAAACCCCGGAGAGACAGTCTTTCCACTGTCACCGTTTCTTTAATCTAACATACTTAAAATTAGAACAAATAGAGTTTTTAATAATTTCACAGGGAATTGAAATCAGATATCGCATTAACATCAATTATTTTATAGAAATGACTGACTACCTTGATGCTCCGTATTCCTAAGACGGAATAACTACAAAAACACCCACGAGGATTCATTACCTTCTTTTAAAGTACAACATTCTCAGTAGGTCTACCTTCAAGAAAATGGGAAATGTGTTTATGAACTTATTCTGTATATCCGTGTGTGTTAATGTGTCTTTTTTATCTTCGAAAACAGATGCTCGTATTTTATCGAAGTACTTCCATCTGAAAAAATCAAGAATAACGGCCGAGAGGATTCGTTACGTTAACCTCGCGTCACCTTGTAATCGTCAGACACTCGAACTGAGCAACTGTCACTTTGTATGCCAAAACCCATCATGGCTGTTGATCCACGGGGTTTGAGTTTATTTCCTCCACATGTCTTCTATATCTTGTGTGGTATATCTCAATGGTAAACAAGGGACAGCCGATTATTTTAATAAAACCTCATTTCCTGACAGAATTATAGCTAAATAGTTACGACTAGTTACTTGAGCCAAGAACTATAGAACTTGAGCATTCTTAAATGCTGTACTAGGATTCATAACTCAGTTCAGGACTCCGTAGGATAGTCTTATGTTATAGTGCTTAGAGTTCAGTTTCTCTCAGAAGAGGATAGAATGATCTAGAGATAGACAATTGTTATAAAGTGGGTACGCCGAGAAATGTAAATGATTGACAAATTTTCAATTGTTATCAAAAATATCGCGGGATAATATGAACTATGGCCTGTATTATATGATGAACATACAAGTCTATGATTTTGAATTTTTCAAATCTGTTGGAACTAATATAAGATTAAAAGAAGAAGACATTTATTAAGAGATTATAGCTGAAAAAACAACGCTTAATTCAAAATATTCAAATGCCACAACCCCGTCCTTTGATTTTTGTTAGGCACTGCTGGAACATACTGACAAAGTATGTCTTATGATCTTCGCGTGCTTGTAGTGTGCTTACTGCCACGTTTCTGAAGGTTCCCGATCTATTTTGTGATGCAACGTGGAAGAATATTTTGCTCGATTTTTCTTTACCATCCACAGTTCTTCCCACATCGTCCAACAGCGAAGCTTATTTTCTCTAGAATATCCTTGAGCTACAAATGAAACTTGTATAGATCGTTTAAACAGATTCTTCACTAGCAGATGGTCTACACTTAAATAAACTGCCTGTCGTTTTTAATTGGCTCACCCTCCGAAGAATGGTTTCTGGTAGTTCATGAAATACGTTGCGTTCTCGGCGTAATCAATTCCTTATGCCAATATTTCTAGCCGTAGTGTGTTCTAGACAGCGATATATTTAAAGCTCACAGTATGCAGTATGACTGTCATCAAAATCTTCGAACATTAAACAATGATTAGCAATATTTCAAATGAGTTATTGTATAGTAATATGTAAACCATATCGTTGTTGCCGGGGTGAAACCTCCTGTGTGTAAAAGATAAAATTTTACAGGAGAGACAAAAAGCCACAAATGTATCAGTATGTTCCAGCAATACAAATGAAACAGATTCTTTACTCGCATATGGTCTACACTTAAATAAACTGCCTGTCATTTATATGCCACAATCCTGTCATTTATTTCCTATTAGATCTGTATTTAATGACTAAGATTATGAAAAATTATTTCTTATCATTACCCCTTAGTTTCTATTGGATGTTTAAATATCTACAGAATGTTGATATTTGCTAAAAATTAATATAATTTTGTAAGATTTTACGCACGGGAGATTTTTTCTTTTGCAAAATGGAACATTAGGGATTTGTTTCATTAGATTACATCGTTCATTATTTTAAAATATTCACCAAATTAACAGTTCAGATCACATTCAATCTCTCTTGAACTACAGCTCTCCGAGTTGGACAACAGTCTCCCCATCCAATATTAACCAGTTAGACAGATCAGTGTCCTTCTTTGCTGCAATTGTAAGGAACAGAAACGCCAAGCTCAGAAATCTAACTACGCAGCAGGTATTAAGGGCAATAAAGTTGTCACCGCTACAGATCAGGCGACGGGCAGCTGACCTGAGTTCCCTCCACGGAATCTTAAAAATGGGCATTACCGCTCGGAACATCTTGTCTCACTCTTCTTTCTCCGTGTTCCTTCCCCCTCCACCAGAGCCAAAAATCTTTTTCACATTCTCCACACTCAGCGCTCAATACTTCAATGAACTTTTCTAATACGCCTCCCAAATCTATTTAACTCTATTAAAGAAGACAAGAGTTTGATATGTCCGTCTGTTAGGTCATCAGCCCAGAGGCTGGTTGGATCCTCAAATAGCACCACCAAAGGGTATGCGGTTATAAGGAAACCCCAAAAACCAATGGCAGCACCAAAATGAGGCGTACTAGGCAAGATGAGGAGTGAGGTAGTTTGCCATTGCTTTCCTCACTGGGTCAGAAAGTACTATTGCAGCACAACTGACCCTATGAGCAGCACTTTTCATAACACTCAGATGCACTAGTCATGCTCTGAATGTCATTACTCAGCACTACCCATACCCCAGCAACTTCCATATTGTCACAGCCATGGATGTTGACTGGGACTTTGGTGGAAGCTACACTTTACTCTGGCCTGTGCCAGGAGATGGATGCAAAAGTACTGTATCCATCAAGAAATGACAGCAGGCAGGAGTTAGATATAGCATCAAGTAATAGTAATCTCTTAGGGATAACTTGAAGTGAAGTGGTTGTACCGGCATCTTTATCCACGACGACTTGGCTATAGACGTGGACATTCTCATGGATTTTTATCTGGATAGTTGTAATTAGTAGGCTGTGTACCTGATTTTGTTATCTTTTATGTTTGTTATATTTTATTATGAAAATTTACATTTGTTAATTAGTCTATTAAAATTTGCTCAATGAAGCTGTATCTCGTGCTTAGTGAATAAATAAATAAAATAAATAAATAAATAAATAAATAAATAAATAAATAAATTAATAAATAAATAAATAAATAAATAAATAAATAAATAAATAAATAAGTCCACCTCTGTGGTGTAGTGGTTAGTGTGATTAGGTGCCACCCCCGGAGGCCCGGATTCGATTTCCGGCTCTGTCACGAAATTTGAAACATGATACTTGGGTTGGAACGGGGTCCACTCAGTCTCGGTCGGTCAAGTGAGAAGAGTAGGGTTCGATTCGCTCCTCAGCCATCCTGGAAGTAGTTTTCCGTGGTTTCCCACTTCTCCAGGCAAATGTCAGGACGGTACCTAATGTAAAGCCACGGCCGCTTCCTTCCCTCTACCTTGCCTATCCCTTCCGACATTCCCTTCCACCACATGGCCCCTGTTCAGCATACTGCAGCAGGTGAGGCCACCTGGACTAGGTGCTGGTCCTCCTCGCCAGTTGTATCCACGACCCAAAGTTTCGCGCTCCAGGACACTGCCCTTGAGGCGGTAGAGGTGGGATCTCTTGCTGAGACTGAGGAAAAAACCAACCCTGGAAGGTAAATAGATTGAGAAATTAAATAAATAAATAAATAAATAAATAAATAAATAAATAAAGAAGAAATAAATAAACACACACACACTCAGACACACTCAAGCGCGCTTGCAAATTCGTACATGTAAACTTACACTCTTACTCAGCATGTTACTTACACAATATAATATTTCGCTATTTTATTTTTGCACGAATTAATGTAATAATCTATCAGGGTAGAGGGTAGAATATTTTCTGGAATAGCAATTATAATTTTGAAATTTCACGTAGGATTTTTTGATCAGATTGTAAAGCGCTGTCTGGGCTTTCCAGCAGTACGCTTCATTTTCACCCAGTGATTATTTTTCCCGGCAGCGACGATATACATTATCAGTTTACGAATCACTGGAATGCCATCATCACCTTTCCATTGAGGAATTTCAAATATAATTTATTCACGAAGCTGTCAGTGAGTTAAAGTACAGTGGCATGCTATCAGGGTCCTTAGGGAGTGCCAAAAATAACTGAGACTTTTGTTGGTTATTGTTTGGAGTACTGTATGTGAACGCACATGTTTTTTTTTTTTTTTTTGCTATCTGCTTTACGTCGCACCGACACAGATAGGTCTTATGGCGACAATGGGACAGGATAGGCCTAGGAATTGGAAGGAAGCGGCCGTGGCCTTAATTAAGGTATAGCCCCGGCATTTGCCTGGTGTGAAAATGGGAAACCACGGAAAACCATCTTCAGGGCTGCCGACAGTGGGGGCTCGAACCCACTATCTCCCGATTACTGGATACTGGCCGCACTTAAGCGACTGCAGCTATCCAGCTCGGTCGCACATGTCTTGAGCAGTCGTTTTCTTAATCTAATGTTGACGTTGTTAGACGTGAATAGCTCAGTTTCGTAATGAGACTGTCTTTGCTTGGTTAATTCTACTATTTTTCTGTAAGGTGCATTGACGTGAAGATTTATCTTATGAAACTCGCCTCGCCGACGGGCACAACAACGATATCAATAATACTGTCACCAAATGAGAGGGTCCGTGTGAGAGAGGGTTATCTGTGCGGGCTGTTGCTGCACATGTTGGCTGAAATGCATTTAAGGTATAACGTGTATGGCATCAGTTGTCAAAGGAAGGAACACATGCGTGTGAGACAGGACAAAGCGGACTGTGAACAGAGTTGGGCAATCGCCACATAATTCGAATGACCTGGACAGACACCCGAGAAAAAGCAGCGGGAATTCGAGTGTCTGTAGCACCACACACAACGCAACAAACAATAATTGGCAATGTTTATCGTGCTGCTAGCTTACGATCAATGCTCCTGCAGCAAGTATCCTACTGACTTCACAACATCGACGAGGGAGGCTGTCCTAGCGTTGGGAACCGCCGCGCCCACGAATGACATAGTATCGTCTTCAGTGAAAAATTGCACGTTTGTCTTGGCCGCAGTGATCATCTGAATGGTGTCCAGTGGCGTACCAAGAAGAGAAGCCACGCTGACCTTATATTCGAGAAGTATACTGAGCTAACACTAGACTTTACAGTCACAAACGACATTTTGGGGACAGGGTAGTCAGTCTACGGAAGATCTCCAAGACATTACGCTTTTACAGTGGCTAGCCGGGTCCTCGGATCCATGCCCTATTGGACATGTGTGGAACATATTGTGAATACGCCTGCGCAATCCCCGTCAGCCACCCTAAACTGTGGACGAGCTGACACTCGTGGTGCGGCAAGCATGGGCCGCAATTCGGTAAAACCCTGATCGAGAGCCTTGCTGACTCCATATCGTGTACGGTATATTACATCTTAATGTGGGCATATCTATTGTGTGCACAGAGGTAAATAACAAGGTTATCATCGCATCCCTACCTCACATTCGTCCCTCGTGCACACCGTTGTAGGCATATCCTTTACGGTGACGCAACATATAATTTCCTAATATATTTTATATGGAAGTATAGGATCTGTAAATATTGTCCAAAGTGTAAAAGGCTAAACATTTCAGAGTATAATAGGAAGGGAATATCGACTGTTGATTTTGGAAATATGCATTAAGAACTCAGGATAACTCTATGTACATTTATAAGAGCATTAGCAAACTAACTGTGTAAGACCAAAGGATCCTGACTTTTACAGAAACGCCCGTAGACGTAATATTACCATTCAAAAACAATTATTTATATACAAAAATGAACACCTATTCAGACACAACCAAAACTCACAAACCAGGGGACAAAAATGCAACAGTTTCAAATGGTGATTATTATTACACAATGTGGACTAGATTTACAATAATGGAAAATAGAAGTGTTGGTGCAGAATGCTTAACGACTGTCTAATAATGCATATTATGAATTGTTGAGAGTATTTCGGGAATAACTAACCCTTTTAAAATATCTCAGGTGTAATTTGTAACACAATCATCCTCTGCTGCTAAATAACAATCCTTTAACTGACCAATGTTCAAGTCGAATGTTGTAAGTTCGCTTAGGTATGGGTATGGTTCACAAGTATCTTTATTTTTTGAAGCAGCCTTAATCGCCTGATCAATGTCTCTTTCAAAACGTATAATTTGATCTAACATTAAATCACTATGCTTTATTTTGGATGAATGTCAATTATGTTGGCTCTTCTACTTGACCCTGAAGCCCACAGATGAAAGGCTTTCTCCCTTAGGACATTTCATTGGCGATTGTAAGACACAACTTGTACTCCCTAACTTGAAGAATCATGTATTGGATTTTCTTTCTCAAATAAAATCTGAAAGATACAATCTGCCTGAAGGTGGCAATAGTAATCTTGAGTTATGACTCAAGTCCTCGTTAATCCAAACATCGTATAAAATAAATATTATTCATATGAATTGATTACGAGGCTGATCTTTTTATTCCGTAATTGACGTGGCTATCAGGTGGATTATTCCTCTATCAGTCCAGTTGATGTTACCAGCTTCGTAAACTTGTGTCTCTCACTGATGAGGACAGAGCTGATCTAACCCTATCCACTTGCAGTGGTCCCTTGGAACACATAACAAGGATGTGTCCTAAATTTTTAGTATCTCTATGGTCAGGAGACGGCAGGGGTATGTACTTGTGCACCTTCCAGGAACTGCTCGAAACGCCGAGATGCTGGACGACATTTTAAGGGCAAATACTGATCGAATTAAAGGCTTTCTTTCTTAAGACTTTCCCTAATCGTCTGCCAGCGCAGTTGTTGTTATTACCTTGGTTTGTATTTAAAATGCTAAATACAGATTTCCTCTCACTCATTAAGTCTCTGACTGAGTGGAGGTGGACATCATTGATGCAAAGCAGACGGCTACAGATGTTGAAGTAAGGAAGCCTCACATTTAGCTTCGTACAAGTCCCAGACTTCTTGGAGCATAAATCATTCCGTCTGGACAGTCATGAGGAAGTCTAATGATTTCTTTCACAGGGCTAATTGATGCGTTTGAACTAACGAGGTGTAAGTTTAAAGCTGCCCTAGTGCATTTATTTTTGTTTTTAGGCTTAATTATTAAATGATGAAAGTGGCACGTTTATGAAACAGCTATAGATAAGAGTAAAATGGAGAGTATTTACATTAGTATTTACACCTACAAAACTTTCAATCGATATAGGACGAAACCAAGTAGAACACCGAATTTATGTAATAGTGTTCAACGAAAGAGTTAAGAAATGATAGCTTCTTAAGGATCGGATAATTGGATATTAAGACAAGAAATAACTAACTGGTTTAGATAATTAAAACGAATCTCTTTTCTCGAGACTGATGCTATCTAACCGTCCACGATAAGCTTAACTTCTAGAATTACAGTTGGAAGAAAGCACGTAAGACATGAACATAAATCCAGTTTGCAGTTTTTAGTGATTGCTCTTAGTCACGGGGACATCAGTCTTAATGAATAATGCCTCCCTAATACGTGTTCAACGTATAAAATAACCCGGTGTTGGAGTCGTTTCACTAAATGATTTTAAATTCTGCTCAGGTCTGGATCCAAGGACGATATGCTCCCGAAGTTGACGAAGATCTATTGTTTTCACCATATACAGAAGAATCTTGAGAAATCCTCAGATAAAAATGTATAGCAAGTGAGGTCGGGTCACCATGTAATACATTTCTGAGAACTTTTCCTACTAGTATACTTCTTAGGAGACGTATCATCTGGTCAGAAGTTTACCAGATCCGCATCTTTCACATTATGACGTGCATCAAAATACAGTAATTGCATTTAAACTTAACACTAAAGGCTCCACCAATGTACCGATTGTAGGCTTTTAAAATGTGAATTTATCATAGAACGTTGAAGATTCCCCACGGGTAGACCATGTTACCAATGACGAGGTACTCCATCATGCCAAGAATTCATATTTCTAACCCAAGTAGAACGCAGGAAATCAGCTTATTTTGGTCTCACCATTCGAAATAACGAATAATTCCTGACGCAACTGGTTACAGAAGGCAGTATACAAGAGTAATGTGGACGTGGGAGCAGAATATATACCTCTAACGGTGATTTGAAATCTACGATATGGCAACCCTGACAGTGAAAGCGCAAAACAGTTACTTTTTTGTGGTCACCAGCATTCTGTGAAGAAAAAGGACAAAAAAATAGATAAATCATATTATTCTTCTTTTCCTATCGCTTTTCCCACACCTGTGGGGTCGCGGGTGCGAACTGCGTCGCACATGTGTATTTGGCCCTGTTTTACGGCCGGATGCCCTTCCTGACGCCAACGCGAGGGATGTAATCACTATTGCGTGTTTCTGTGGTGGCTGGTAGTGTAGTGTGTTGTGTGAATATGAAGAGGAGAGTGTTGGGACGGACACAAACACCCAGTCCCGGAGCCAGAAGAATTAATCAGAAGCGATTAAAATCCCCGACCCGGCCGTGAATCGAGCCCTGGACCCTCTGAACCGAAGGCCAGAACGCTGACCCTTCAGCCAATGAATCGGAAAGATTAATAATAATATATACTTTAAAAATCAGTAATTCACTTGTGTGTAGTATAAGCCACGCTCATATTTACTCTGTCATCTCCTTGCTCTTGCTGTTTATGGTCTATGAATCAATTACGATCTTACCGGAAACTACAAAATATTTTGCATCCTCACTTTACCAGTAGAATTCCTTCACTGACATTTCATGGTTATTTGCTCAATCTAAAAGTGACGCAACATTTCCATCAAGTGCTCCGGGTTGAGTTTAATTTGCTCAATTCATTAAATTTCCATGCTGGAGAGTCTCACAGATTTCCTGCTGCTTACGTCAACATTTACAATCTAAGAAGTTCTTGTTTCTATTCTTCGAGATTTGTCATTGTTATTTCTGGTGTCCCAGTATTTCCGGAAATGGTGTTCCCTCCGCACTGTGTGTTGTTGGTGGTTTCTCTGCATGAGTTGCAATGAATTCGGCTGCTTCTTCCCTTCGAGGAATGTTTCTCACAATCTGACCCGAAATTGGAGATATTTCCTGTTGATTTTTCTCTTGTATTCATTCTTCGTTTTAATTTTCCTAAATTTGAATTTATGTAGATTGTATGAATTCATTAATCGACATGTTATTCTTGTGTTAATTTTTAAATAAATTACAATGGGAATGCATATTATCTTTCCAGTCATGAGTGGTGTGTCTTTTGTGGCTAGTGTGTAGGGGTAGTTCCGCGGGCTCCTTGTTCGGTTAATATCCAGTCCAGGGAATATTATTGTGGACTGAGGCCCGGTTTCATCAACACATGTTAGTACTTAACAATGTGTTTACTCATTTTAACATAATGAAACCGTACAGTGTCCTGTACAGCTCATGGGAATGATATGGGCCTTTCTACTCCATTAAAATTACTCCTAAAGGTCGCGTCATTGGTAGCAGTATGGGCGAAGGGGATCGAGCGGCGTCATGCCAGAATGGAACCCGCGAAAAGAGCACTTGCCAAACAAAGGAAAGACAAAGCAAGAGCCAAGCCCCCGTGGAAATACGCTCTCAACTTGCAGAGAGAGATAGAAGGGGACGCGATGCTGGAGTAGTCAGATACGCCCCGAGGTGTGGCCTAGCTTCCCAGAGTTCCAAACGAACATAAGGAACTTCCGGTTTTTTATGCACGTGTCACGGGTGCCAACGTCGGACTTTGGCGCGTAAACAATGGAATGATATTTTAATCCAAACATAGGAAAATTATGCGAGACACACCATTGAATGGAGCGGAATTTTCTGCGTTCCCCAGACTAAAAATATGTAATAACTTATGCAGGGGAAGAAATGAGGTCACCAGCTGTCAAGATGTAACATATCGCTAACACATGTGGATACAGCGGCGTCACCCAAGCCAAGAGTCGCGCTCAAAGTTGACTCCACCTCCCGAGGGACGCTAATGAATTAATCAAAGGCGGGAAGCAAATTACATAAAAACTGCTGATCGTAGGTCCAGCACGCCTGGCTCAAATGAAAGAGGAGACAGAGGGCTACAAGATGCAATATTTAAATATCGTCAATTCTTGGTACGAAAGGAGCTCTTGTTCTTAATGAACCGTGAACGTTGACGCCCCCAAGCTTCCGGCGGGCAAGATAATATAGGCCGGGCAGGCCATTGCAGAGACAGTTGTTCTTTACGGTCGTTGAGAAGGACACTATGTCCCGCGGTGCCCCAGTTTAAGTCAGAAACCCTTGACCGCGTACTGAAAGTGCCATTGTGTCCAGCACGCTTTGTGAAGTGAACGGGAGGCCAAACGAGCCTAGGTATTGTTCTGTGCTGCGTGTCAAACTAGTAAAAACCGCGAGCATAATTTACCAACAAGTAGCAGAATACGGCTGAGAAACTGCCGGTTTAATGAGTCAGTGAAATTCATAATTTGGTATCACCCAAAGTGTTGCTTTGAATCAGGGGCTCGAGTCTCGTGAGGCACCCGATTCTTACTGTGAACGCGCCCGCCGTAATTTGAAGGTCCGTCTTATTCGTGGTGTAAACTCTGAAAATAGAGGACGTGTGACGAGTGTAAAGTGTTACCCACTTGGATTACTGTAAGATTTCAGCTGTGACGAGTCCCCCAGGATGTCGGACTTGTATGGACCAGGGATGAAGGACTGCACGCCCGCCACCTACCGAGTGGTCATGGAGTACTAAGAACTTCACCATGGGTCTCCCGTGGAAGGAGAAACAACGGCCACCAAACAGATGAGTGATGTCCAAAATATAATTTCTAAGCATGACATAACCCGGGGATAGGATTAGCGTTCTTTTGTAAATATCAAAATGTTGTAAGTTAATGCATGTCCTATATGGAAATTTTATTGATTTTTATAATGTTGAAGTAAATTCAAGGGAGCTAAATTCCCGGACGACTCATATTTCTTTCTTAATGATTAGCTTATCGTGAGGGTTATATTTTTAGTGAAATGTAGAATGTCCTAGCAAATATGGGAACAAGGTTAGGAGAATATTTGAGTTTCCCGTAGGGGCGGTTGGAAAAATGGAATTTGGCGAGCAAGGAAACATGTCGAGATGTTGGTAGTCACTGTCCCACGTGGTTGTCGAATATGCCAGGGAAACTCATGGGTCAGTCAGACAATGCATGCCTAGCTTACAGATATAATCAGTGCATGGACTGCAAGAAAGAAGAAATCCCGACCGGGAGAGGTACATATTGTGTGATTTAGACAGGTGTGAGGGACCATGTGCAAGTTTCCCGTGATTTTTGATTAATTGGCCATAATGGTTTGGAGTGTTTTTTTTATCTATAGCCGGGGTGGGACCCAGGGGCAGGAGTCCTTAATCTTTGGTCAGAAGGTTTAAATATAAGTGTATTTTATGTGGTATGAACGAGGAGCCATGAGAGCCATAGGCCCAAGGGAAGAAGATACGCGATATGAGACGTAGTGAGAAGGCCGAATAGGAATTTACGATGAGATGATTGAGAAGTGATCGTGCCCACAGTCTCAGTGATAATAATGAGAAGGGAGTGAATAAAAAGAGTATTTCATGGGAATTCCATAATGATATGAATAAGCAAATGAAGCGGGCCATGGATATGTGTCCCCGAGATGAGGGGGTAGACGTGTGAGCGAGAGAAGAATCAGAACGGCCGTGCGAAGTGAATGGCTGGCCTTCCTTTTTTTTTGTGAATGTCTGGCTCTCGCCCTCGTGACAAAAGGATTCCGCGTCCCATTGTAGTAGGGCTTGGAGCCCGGGTCTGCCTGCGTGCTTTGTTTGGTTTAAATGGCTTAGCTAAGAATACTTGTATAATGATAATATCACGGTGATTTCTTTTAAAGGTATTTAATAAATGAGTAGGGATCCCCCCAGATATCCGGCGATATGAGATTGTAACTATTCTAGGGATCTACAGAAACCCACAGTACCTCTCGGTCGGGAGTCGGCCAGTTCGACTCCGGATTATGATGGCGCCCTTGAGCGGGTTGCTCCAGGCGTACGCCTTGGGCCGGAGACAGTGATAACCATGCTGTTTTTTTTCTAGGAATGGCTCTCCTTTGTGCATGAAGTGTATATATCCATATATCTGTGTATGTTTCGTAATTATGTGCACATATTTTTGAGTTCAAACAGAACCTATGTGCACGTTGTGTGGTCTTGGTGATAGATGAGGAGTCCGGGGTTTAGCAAAAATGGTATTTGTGTTTGTGCATTATGCAAATGTGTCTTTTAATATGATATTATGTAGCGTAGGCCCCGGTTATGTTCGTGCTTAGAACAGCTAGTAATATTTGTGTATAGGGATATCAGGTCATCTCACGGTGTGATCGACAGAATAATGTATAAATTTCATGAACGGTATGAATTAATGAGGAAAAATGAACGATAGCAAGTCGCAAAACCTCAATCATACCGTTATGCAGACGATGCCCATGGGCGATTCGTATTTTAAAGTGATTATTATTTCCTTTTCCTCCCATATGTGGAGAGTCATTGTATAGAGCTGTGTCAACCTTTTTTTTAATTGTCATATGTGAATAAATTTGCATTCGTAACCCCTATTTTATGATTCTTGTCATTTGTAGCAGTGCTAAGCAGTATCCAATAGGCATTTGAACCCAGAGATCCTACTTTCATATTATAGACATAAGGCTCCATCTTAAGTATTAGTTTTTTTTCTTTCGAACGTACCACTTCCCCAAGTGCTCAGGCTGCCGGGCCGGCACAGAAAGTAGGAAGGGGAGCGGTTCGAAGCTCGTTAAGCAATTCGACCCGCTCTTCAATCCAATCTCATCCGTGGGTGTTTACCCCGTTACGTGGAGGCATTCTTATGCGTGGGTCATCCATTCGAAGCCCGGTAGGGTGTAATACGAAATAAGAAAATTTGCGTTTCATCAACAGCTGTTAATGTTAACATATGTTAAACTGCGTATTAAAGTTAACATCAGCCATTTCCCATGTTAACCCATTAGTGCATGAAGTTTCCTGGTCGCATTTTAGTATTTTTTTTTGTGTTTATCTAACCATATGTAAGCACATTAAGGCCCGGTTACATCAACAGATATATTTACTAACTAATTCAATTAACAACTCTTTTTCGAAGGAGGAAAAATTAGAACTACGATTCCGTTTCACTTCACGCGCCATATTTTACAGCTGTGCTCAAACAAAAGCGCATAGGAGCGCGCTGTAAAACAGCATGTTCTTACCACTGCCTCCTTGATTCGCACCAGTTCGCAATATTGGGAGAGTTAACAGTCGATTAGTTAACATTTCACAAGAAAAGTTTGATGAAACGCAAGAAACCTAGCAAGATGTTAAATTTCTAACTCCGTATTAACCTACAACTTGTTAGTATATATTTAACATGTGTTGATGAAACCGGGCCTGAGTGCTGTAAAGGGGTTCAGTAAGCCTCAAGAGAACTAGTGGAGATCTGTCTGATACGAGAAGTAAACAAACTGGTCAGGAAAATCAGGCATTACGGCTGAGGATGTTGATACGCTGACCACATGTATCTCCGCTGCCTTAAGGCCATCTGGATGGATTGTCATCAGTCTTGCAAGCCAAAGCCCTTAGTGAATTATACGTGCTGCGATTTTTTTATTAAATTCATATTTTAATGTTTCTAATGTAGTGTATTAATATACTACTAGTGACCCATGCTGCTCAGCAACATTAGGTCAGATAACTTGTCTTGATATGCCTGTCGTGGTCATGTTGATTTGACCTCACTTTTCAATAGTTTTGTGAACATTTCATATCGGTACATAATAAGTGATTCATTCGTTATGTAGTTTATAACTAGAGGCACCTGTTTGTGCTGAAATTTTTTTCCTAATTTCGTCATTTTAAAAAGTTCTTACGGTATATTTATTGCTATTTTTAATTTATTTCCTCAAAAATTTTGCTTATTTTATTTCCACCTTTCTACAATAAATTCTAAACAAAAAGATCAATCAATCAATCAATCAATACTGATCTGCATTTAGGGCAGTCGCCCAGGTGGCAGATTCCCTATCTAGCCTTTTCCGAAATGATTTCAAAGAAATTGGAAATTTGTTGAAAATCTCCCTTGGTAAGTTATTCCAATCCCTAACTCCCCTTCCTATAAATTAATATTTGTCCCAATTTGTCCTCTTGAATTCCAACTTTATCTTCATATCGTGATCTTCCTACTTTTATAAACGCCATTCAAACCTATTCGTCTACTAATGTCATTCCACGCCATCTCTCCGCTGACAGCTCGGAACATACCACTTAGTCGAGCAGCTCTTCTTCTTTCTCTCAATTCCTCCCAACCCAAACATTGCAACATTTTTGTAACGCTACTCTTTTGTCGGAAATCACCCAGAACAAATCGAACTGTTTTTCTTTGGATTTTTTCCAGTTCTTGAATCAGGTAATCCTGGTGAGGGTCCCATACACTGGAACCATACTCTAGTTGGGGTCTTACCAGAGACTTATATGCACTCTCCTTTACATCCTTACTACAACCCCTAAACACCCTCATAACCATGTGTAGAGATCGGTACCCTTTATTTACAATCCCATTTATGTGATTACCCCAGTGAAGATCTTTCCTTATATTAACACCTAGATACTTACAATGATCTCCAAATGGAACTTTCACCCCATCAACGCAGTAATTAAAACTGAGAGGACTTTTCCTATTTGTGAAACTCACAACCTGACTTTTAGTTGATACCTTTTTACAGTAAAACATATTTTATTTTTACATAGGTACAAATAACATGAGAGTTATGCTTCTGATGAAAACACATATTACATACAACAAAGCATGGATGTTTGGACAAATTTTATCCTGCCTACCTACAAACTGTATACACCAGTCTGAGAAGAACATGACATACCATGAATTCCATATTACTGGGAGTAAGAGCTGTTCTCCTGCCAGACATTATATTAAAACAGGTTGAAAAATGTCCCCTTGCTATCAACATTCCTGACTGGGATCCATAAAGGCTTCGCTGTAGCTTTCACGAAATGCCCACATTTTGATCTTAGGGAAATAAGAATGGTAATCACATCAATAAATTAACCTGGTATATATGAACTACCAAGTAGATCCCTAAACACTGTGTATGGTTTAAGATATTCTGATGTTGAAAGTTCTCGTTTGCTTTGTTAGATGAGAGACTTCATCGTTTATAAATCACCTTTTATTGTGCTTCTTGGATTAAAGAGTAATTCCACATAATTCCTAGAATTTGCTCAAAGATAAATAATTTCGCGTTTTGAGCCAAATCTATATATATATAAAATAACTTGTCCTGACTGACTGACTGACTGACTGACTGACTGACTGACTGATTCATCATCGCCGAGCCAAAACTACTGGACATAAAGAAATGAAATTTTGGGGATATATTCATATTAAGATGTAGGTGCTCGCTAAGAGAGGATTTTTTGATATTCCGTCGCTAAGGGGGTGGAAAGGGGGGTGAAATTTTAAAAAGAGTGTATCTATATCTCAAAACTTTAAAAGTTTACAGATGTAAAAATTGGTATTTAGAATCTTCTTTTAAAATAAGGATACACGTATTTTTTTGTTTTCTGAAAACCCCAATAGGAGGGGTGAAAAAGGGTGAAAATGGGGAAAAATGGGTTGAATGCCTTCAATCAGGATACCGGTACTTATATCTCAGAAATGAAGATATTACAGACCTGAAAATTGGTACTTTTGATCTCTTTTAAAAATAAAGAAACACGTATTTTTTGTTTTTGGAAAATCCAATTAATGGGAGGGTGAAAAGGTGAATTTTTAAAATGAGTGAATCTCTATCTCCAAACTTTTAAAGTTTGCAGATGTAAAAACTGGTATTTAGAATCTTCATTAAAAATAAAGAAACACGTATTTTTCTGTTTTAGGAAAATCGCAATAGGATGAGTGAAAAGGGGTGGAAAATGGGTTGAATGCCTTTAATGAGGTTACTTATATCTCAGAAACTGAAGATATTACAGACCTGAAAATCGGTGTTTGGGATCTCCTTTAAAAATAAAGAAACACGTATTTTTTTGTTTCTGGAAAATCCAATTAAGGGAGGGGGTGAAAAGGGGGTAATATTTTAAAATGAGTGTATCTATATCTCAAAACTTTTAAAGGTTATAGATGTGAAAATTGGTATTTAGAATCTCCTTTAAAAATAAAGAAACACGTATATTTTGTTTTCGGAAAATCCAATTAATGGCGGTTAAACAGGAGTGACAAATTGGGGTGAATTTTTGAAAGACTATATCTACAGAATATCTTGGAAACGTAAAATGTTACAGACGTAAAAAGTGGGTGTTTGGAATCTCCTGTAAATGTAAAGAAACATAGGTGATTTGTTTTTGGAAACTCCACTTAAGGGGAACTCAAAAGGGGTGAAATTTTGAAATGAGAATTTTTACAGTATATCTAAAAAACTCAACATGTTACAGAAGTGAAAAATGGTATTTTTGTATCTCTATTAATCATAAAGAAACGTGTATTTTTAGTTTTCGGAAATATCACCTGGGTGGAGGGGGGGGGTTAAAGTGACTGAAAATGGTGTTGAATTATTTTAATTAGGCTACTGATATATCAAAAATGAAGATTTTACAGACGTGAAATTTGATATTTTCAATCTGCTTTAAAAGTAAAAATACACGTATTCTCTTAAAATCCAATGAAGCGGGAGGGGGGGGGGGGTGAAAGAATTGAAAAATAAATTGGCTTAATTGTATGAGAATACATACATCTAATAAAAACTAAAGTTATTACAGATGTGAAAATTCGTATTTGGATCTCCTTTAAAAACAAAGAAAAACGCGGTTTGGGCGGGAAACCATCTTGGAGGGCGGGAGTGTAAAGGAGTTGAATTCCTTTCATGAGGACACATAAATCAAAAACTGAAGAAGTTAGAGTCGTGATAATTGGTATTTAGAAGATCCTTTACTATTAAAGAAACCAAGTATTTTTTTCGGGAAAGTTCATTTAGGGGGGGGGGGGGGTAGTGTGAAATGAAGTGAAAAAAGTAAATTACTTATATCTCAAATTAAATTACTTATATCTCAAAACTGAAGGTAAGAGACGTGAACATTGGTGTTTGGAATCTCCCTTAAACATAAAGAAACAAGCCTTCTTTTCATTTCTTTTTGTGGGGGGGGGGGGGTTGGTGGTAAATAAACTTAACGGCGGTGGGGTGTAGAAGGAGGTGAGACCAATTGATTTTACTGTTATTAATGTACTTACAAGGATCCTCCGTTGCTCAGGCGGCACTGCGCCGGCCTCTCAAAGCTGGGTTCCATGGTTCAAATCCCGGTCACTCCATGTGACATTCGTGCTGGACAAAACGGAGGTGGGACAGGTTTTTCTCCGGATACTCCGGTTTTCCCTGTCATCAGCCATTCCAGCAACACATAATAATAATAATAATAATAATAATAATAATAATAATAATAATAATAATAATAATAATAATAATAATAATGTTCCGGACCGTCGTCAAATGTGCGGACCGCGCTGGCAACGGCTCCTGGACGGGTAATGACTAAGAATGCAGTCCGGCTGCGGGTTCAGTGCCGCCATATCACCCAATATGACACCACGCCGGATCTCCTGAAGGATTTTATCCATATTAAAAATGATTAAAGGAAAAGATGGCAAAGATTTACGGACCCAACTGACCAGGAGGAATACCTGAGCCTAGCCCGGGAAGTACGAAATCGATTGCTGGAAAGGAATATTGAAAAATGGGAGGAAACGTGCTGTAAAATAATAGAAAACGAGTCAGATCGCGAATTTCGGCGGATTATATATCTAAAACAATAAGCATTCAATTATAAATTTCAGTATAATACCGTAGCGAAGCACGGGTACCTTGCTAGTTTGTAATAATTCGCAAAACTTTCGCCATTTCGCATTTTGCGAAAAACAGGTGCTTCTAGAAAACTTCCTTCTATACAATGTTCAGTGAACTTCGACGATTCGAGAGTATCTGGATCTTAATTTTTATCCAACGATCTTGCTCGAGATAGTGAAACATACAATTGGTCGTGACTGAATAGCGGTTCGCTCAAGTAGACACCCACTTTTGCAAGAGTTTGTCCCTGCGCTTTGTTAATGGTCATACAGAAAGCTAGTAGACTTGATACCTTCCCGTCTGTGCGTACAGCGATTGTTTCCTCTTAGTAGCATGTAAGTTATTAGGAACTGCTGCCATCTGTTGAGTATATTTGAATTGGATATTTTTAAAACCCCATAAGTCAAGAATTGTACATTTGTGGGAAATAAAAAACTGAATAATTAATTACGTAGATAACTTTTAAATGATTTTATTGCTTCTAAAATTTAAACCATGATTTAGCATACCATGGAGAAATAAAATTTGTTTGCATAAATATTAAACTTGTTGGAAGACTGGTTTACGCTAAACGTTCATGACTTAGGGGATTTCAAGAATTAATGAATAATTGTTTATCATAACATGGCACATATTTCTTATAATAATATTTTGAATTACAACATTCATCTAGAAAATAATTCCCATGTCATTTAGTAAAAACATCGCCAGAAACTTGCGAAAACTGCGTTTTCTATGAATGTACACGCCGCAAAAATGATTTTGAAATGAACAACTTCTTTAACCAGTCTCTCTGTGAGTGATACTCAGTCATACACGGTTTTCCAGAATTTTTGAATTTCCCCTTCATTTGGTATGTATCCTTCGATTTTTTCAAATCCTCCATTTTCTCTATATTAATTTAAAGATTATCTTTGCACGCTCTTTTTTCTGGCATCACAATGGCATTGGGAGTACTGTTAAGAAGCCTGAGGTTTTAGCTTATAAGACCATCAAAGTACTGGGTAGTATTATCTATACCAAAGTGCTCCCAAGAATACACAAAATAGTTATACTGTGGCACCTGAAACTTTACTTTCATCCGAGACACACCCTTCCCATGAGATTCAATGGACAGGACAGACTTCTTGAAGAGTAGAGGTCTCCAGGAGTTGTAGTCAACAATAGTTACGTTCAGAAACCCCGCAAATCAATGATTTATAGAGTTTCGAAACCATACCCAAAGTTTCCAGTGTCCCCTCACATCCACTCTATTCATCAGACTTACGGGATTGCTGCATAGAATGATGCATCTATGTTGCACCTTTCATTTTTTCACATACGATGACAATTACGAAATGTGAGACTTAAGGGGGTTTTAAAAATAACAGATTCATTTAGAAGCTGTGGAAGGTCAGAGAATCAAAAAAGTATCCTGCAGAGAATAGTATTCTTCCGTGATGAGAGGAAGTGTATATTCTCTGGCTTGAGAGGTAGTGATCAAACATGGCTGCATGCAATCACGTTACTACGGATGAAAATCACATACCATAGGCTATGTAGGAATATTAATGAAAGTGTTAATCGACTAGCAACCCGCTAAGAAAAGAATGTATTGCGGGCTAGGATAAGCCTTCGCCTGGAATTAATGAAGTGTTTATTTAGTGATTTTATTTTAGGATTATTCAAAGTTGGCTGAACTTAGAGACCTATTATTGTCACAGAATTCACCGTCGAGTAATTCTGGAGAGAACGAAAAAAGAATGAATTAAATCGGTTCAGTAGAACGACCAGACGACCTGGACAAAGCTGTTTTAGTAAACCTTTTTAATATGTAAATTCACTTAAATGATGTTCATAAATTCAGGACTGTAATTAAATATGTAATAGCAGCCTGCCTGGTGTGGTCATGATTGTTAGGGGGTGGAGTCTATATGGTCTGACACAATACTTAGCGGGTTCGAATCCCGTTAGTCAAAAAAGAAAAAGAAAGGAAAAATACCATCAGAATGTTAGCTGGAAGGTTAGGAGTGGTGGTGGTATACAATGTCTAATCACTAGATAGCGTGCCAAAAGCGTGGATTAAGTTCCAAACCTTTCCGCATTGCTCAAATGGCGCTGTTGATGGTGATTCATCCGTCGCATGGGAACGTAAAGCTTTGAGCAGACCCCTAGGTACTATTTGACACTCTCGACCACACAGGTGTAGGAAAAGCGGTAGAAGAAGAGGAAGAAAGAGTACAGTGCTCTTGATGTTAATTCCTCTTTGGTTTTTTTTTTCGATCTTGGCTTGAAGAGAAAAGTGTTGGACGAGCACAAACACCCAGTCCCCAAACCAGAAGAAGTCGTCAGACGCGCTTAAAATTGCCGACGAGGTCGGGAATCGAACCTGGAACCCGCTGAGTTGAAGGCCTCAACGCTGACCATTCAACATAGGAGTCTGACGATGGGGTGCAAGCTAATAATAATAATAATAATAATAATAATAATAATAATAATAATAATAATAATAATAATAATAATAATAATAATAATAATAATAATAATAATAATAATTGTGTTACGTCCCGAAATGTAGTCCAACTGGAGTTCTTCCATATTCAAGTGAATATTCCTACAAGAGGCTGACGTATTTGAGCACTTTCAAATACCACCGGACTGAGCCGGCATCGAACCTGCCAAGATGGGGTCAGAAGCCTAGCGCGTCAACCGTCTGAGCCAATCAATCCCTCGTAATCATCCCTAAAGCAAAGCCAGCTTTACTCATCCATGTTACGGGTCGATTAATTTACCACTCATCTGCTTTCAGGGCTGTGGGTCAGATGGTAGATACCTTATCATATATGTATGTATGTTGGGTATTCAGTCCGAAGGCTTCTTTGATCCTCAACAGCTCCACCATCAGCTGTAATAAATGGTATAGGCGCCAATGCACAGGCATTCCAGGGACATGAGGAGTGAAGTAGTTTCCCGTTGCTTTCGTCAACCAGCCGGAAGTTCCCATTACATACCAATCTTCCAAGCCCACTGAAATCCACGCACCAGTCGACCCTATGACATTTTCCCACCATTCGCAACACGGACTGGCAGCATAAGGAATGGTATTACTAACATCGCTCATACTGCAGTCACTTTCATATCATCTAAGCCAAGGATGAGGCTTGAATTAAAATAAGCTACCACAATTCATAGCGAACTGTAAACACTACGTCTCGCAAGCAAAGGCACGTGTTTACCTAGTCTTTTCTTAAAAGATTCATTACCATATGAAGAGATCTGTATTTCTGTTTTCAGTTCCGTTAATATGATTATCCCAACGAAGTTATTTCATTATATCAATACCTAGGTATTTACAGCGATCCTCATGAGTAACTTCCACTCCATAATACAGTTTACCGAGCGAGTCGCTTCGCAGTTTCGGCCACGTAGCTGTTAAATTGCATTCTGGAGATAGTGGGTTCCAAGCCCACTGTCGGCAGCCATGAATATGGTTTTCCACCGTTTCCCATTTTCACACCAGGCAAATGCTGGGGCTGTACTTCGACTAAGGCCTCGGTAGCTTCCTTCCCACTCATTACCCTTTCTTATCCCATCTTCGTCGCCATAAGACCTATCTAGTTCAGTGCGACCTAAAGCCAAAAAAAAAAAAAAATAATAATAATATGTCAACACAGTTTACAATTGAGAGGACCTTTCCTCTCGGTGAAACACTTACAACGTGAGACTTCACCCTCCACCCTCACCCCGTTTACCATCATACCGTTGTTTGCTGTTCATCACACAACGTAGTCATAGTCATATAATACTAAAACAAATCAGTGGTTCCCGAAGCACTAAAATATGAAGGTCTTCCGCGACGACGATGGAAAGGAAGAGAGTAGGATAGGAAAGGCTTTGGTCAGGGCTTTAATCTTTGAATTGTTTTCAGAAGAACTCACAAATCTATCTACGCTGAATTATTTTCACAACTGTGTACGTCTTCATGGCGTTGGGTCAAATGAACATATCAACCATGTAAATACAGTATTATCTTTTTTTTTGCTAGTTGTTTTACGTCGCCATCGACACAGATAGGTCTTATGGCGACGATGGGATAGGAAAGGCCTAGAAGTTGGGAGGGAGCGGCCGTAGCCTTAATTAAGGTACAGCCCCAGCATTTGACAGGTGTGTAAATGGGAAACCACGGAAAACTATCATCAGGGCTGCCGACAGTGGGATTCAAACCCACTATTTCCCGGATGCAAGTTCATAGCTGCGTGTCCTTGACCGCACGGTCAACTCGTCCGATATGTTATTGTCTATCGCACCTATACCCTTATATATATCTTTATATAATAATTTTCTTGTCATTAAATACATTCTGAATCATGCAGTACCGAAAAAAAATCGATCCATAATCTTACGTCGTATGAAGTCAAACCAATGGAAATATCGTCTAGTTCTAAAGACTGTCACGTGATCCTGATTAAGTTCGTATCCTAACAATATCACCGCGCTGTAGACGGCTATAGCTAAACAAGTGTGTTAATAGTGATGAACTATTTCGTACCAAGCATTTTAATTAAAGTTCAGTCTCACATTTACCAAGTGAGGTGGCTGCACGTTTTGAATCACGTAGCTTTGAGCTTTCATTCGAGAGGTGGTAGGTTCGAAATCCACTGCCAGAAGCCTTGATGATGGTCTTCCGAGTTTTTCAATTTCCACACAAGATTATACTTTAATTAAGCCCATGGTAGATTCCTTCCCAGTCCTAGCCCAGTCGTATCTCATCGTCGCCATGAGACTTGTCTGTGTCGGTGCGATGAAAAACAAATAGTAACATTTCTTCCATTTGTCTAGTGTGAAAACTGGAAATCATACAAAAACCATTTCCAGAGCATCCGATGATACTGGTTAGACTCTTATCACTTCCCGTCAGCTTTTATTTACACGGCCATTACACTGAAGCCAACCGGTTCGTTAGATTGCAAACTTGGAATAATCAGTTTTCTAATGAAGTTCTGAGGTTACATTGATGAAAGTAAGAGAGTAAGTTCTCTACAGGTCTGCTTGTTAATTTTAAACCAAACACTGTACTTCACTTTCATTTTATTTATGTCCCAACTTCAGTATTCGAGAACCGCTTCTTGGTGAGGCTTGACAACATTAATGATGCCCAAGTATTAATTATTGCCGTCTTAGAGGAAAGGAAGTTCGGTGGCTCCAAAACAAATCAATATACTCTGAAAGACAAAGCTACAGATTTAGAAAGCTGCTCGCTCTCAAGTTTGACATTTTAATTACTTCTGTGTGACGTCGCGCTCCGGGTTGCTTAAACTTTCATTACAAGGACTATATACTACTACTTCACAGTTAAAGTAGACGTTCGAGAGCTTGTTCTCAACATTAAACATGTTTCTTAATTCACTTCTTCACTCACTGATATACTCACGTATAGATTTGTGAGAAACTGCAAAATGACCTCAGTAACGTTGTGAGATGGACAGTAGACAATGACATGATGATAAATGGGTTAAAAATTAAGCTTGTGATTTTCACAAATAGGAAAAATTCTCCCAGTTTTAATTACTGCTTTGATGGGGTGAAAGTTTCTATTCGGGATCATTGTAAGTACCTAGGTGTTAATACAACGAAAGATCTTCATTGGGGTCATCGCATAAATGGGATTGTAAATAAAGGGTACAGATCTCTGCACACGGTTATGAGGGTATGTAGGGGATTTAATAACGATGTAAAGGAGAGGGCATATACGTCTCTGGTAAGACCCCAACTAGAGTATGGTTTCAGCGTATGGGAGCCACACCAACATTACCTGATTCAAGAACTGGAAAAAATCCTAAGTAAAGCAGCTCAATTTGTTCTGGGTGATTTCCAACAATAGACTAGTGTTACAGAAATGTTGCAAAGTTTGGGCTGGGAAGACTTGGGAGAAACGAGAAGAGCTGCTCGACTAAGTGGTATGTTCCGACCTGTCAGTGGAGAGATGGCGTGGAATGACATCAGTAGGCGAATAAGTTTGAGTGGTGTCTTTAAAAGTAGAAAGATCAGAATGTGAAGATAAAGTTGAAATTAAAGAGGAAAAATTGGGCAAATATTCGTTTGTAGGAAGGGGGGTTACGGATTGAAATAACTTGCCAAGGGAGATGATCAATAAATTTTCAATTTCTTTGCAATCATTAAAGAAAAGTCTAGGAAAACAACAGATAAGGAATCTACCACCTGGGCCACTGCCCTACATGCAGACCAGTAGTGATTGTTGTTGTTGTTGTTGTTGTTGTATAACAGATTATTTATCTATCAGTTATGAGTGTTTTTGTGTCCTGCATCAATTATTTATCTACCGTCCATTTTACCAAATAAAACAGCTTTGATAAGAAAGCACACATGGAAATGTTAATTACAGATTAGAAGGATAATTGAATGATATGCAGTCAATTTTCATGATTGCTTACCTGTACTTCAACGAATTATTCTTTAGGTTTGTTAGTTGCTACTTTGTTGTTTGCTTGTTGTTTCAAGGGCCTAAAGTCTATGTCATCGACCAGTAGCGTAGCCAGGATGGACCCCGATTAGTGTGGAGGGGGAGGGGGAAGGTTATGCTTACAAAATGATGAAATGAAATTAATTGGCGTATGGTTTTTAGTGCAGGGAGTGGCCGAGGACCTGCCAGATGCAGGTCTTTTGATTTGATGTCCGTAGGCGACCTGCGCGTTGTGATGAGTATGGAATGGTGATGAAGACGACACATACACCCAGCCCCGTGCCATCGAAATTAACCAATTATGGTTAAAATTCCCCAACCTGCCAGTAATCGAACCCGGGACCCTGGTGACCAAAGGTCAACGCGCTAACCATTATGATGATAGAACATAATGAAGGTGTTTGTGCTTGTGCTTGTGCTTGTGTGGTGTGCGCATGCATGAATGTCATTCCAAGGATACTGATACATGTAAATTATGTTAATATTCAGATTGCAGTAGGCCTACCGGTACACTACAAAATCTTACATTAATATAAAACACAAAAACAATGGAATCAAGGTGAATAGTTTTACAGCGAATGGTGTGTTCAGATTACAATCTAAAACTCAACTTTCAGACTTCATAGAAAACAGACTCAAGAAATCCGTTGGTTTTAGAATTATGTCTCTGTGAATGTTCAAAAGAGTTAACCCCTTGAATCGACTTTCACTTATTTACTGTCAGTTTCTCTTTATTTCTCCTTCTTCTTAACCTGTTAGCCCACCGGGGTTAGTTTTTCCCTCGGGCTCAGCGAGGGATCCCTTCTCTACCGCCTTAAGGGCAGTGTCCTGGAGCTTGAGACACTGGGTCGGGGGATACAAGTGGGGAGAATGTTCTCTTTATTTTCTTTTCTAAAAAATCCAAGCCGGGTTCTAACCCCACAGTAATCCCCCTTGGCTACGCCCCCGTCATCGATGCAAGGCTATTAGATGTTAAGAGTGTGCTTCTATAACACTTCTTCTTCTTCTCCTTCTTTATCGGTTTGCCCTCCAGGGTCAGTTTTGACCTCGGACTCAGGTCTGGGTCGAGGGATACAACTGCGGAGGACGACCAGTACCTCGCCCAGGTGGCCGCACCTGCTATGCTGAAAAGGGGCTTGCGAGGAGATGGGAATATTTGAAGGGACAAACAAGGAAGAAGGAGAGAAGCGGCCGTGTCCTTAAGTTAGGTACCATCCCGGCATTTGCCTGGAGGAGAAATTGGAAACCACGGAAAAAGACTTCCAGGATGGTTGAGGTGGGAATCGAACCCACCTCTACTCAGTTAACCTCGCGAGGCTGAGTGGACCGCGTTCAAGCCTTCACACCACTTTTCAAATTTCTTGGCAGCCGAGAAACGAACCCGGGCCTCTAGGGGTGGCAGCTAATCACACTAACCACTTCACCACAGAGACGGACCGCTTCTTTAACACTCACAAGGTAAAAGCAGACTAAGAGTAGAAATATTTTAAAGATTTAAAATACGTAGAAATATTCTGTACAGTATTACAATTTTGAAATTTTCCTCGATATACGATGATGGAAGAGAATACAGTAATATTATTTATAGACATATGTTACTTCTTTTTCTTACCATCATAACATTCTTACCATCGGCACTTAACAGTCTGTTCTCACTTCTTGAAAATAAGTTTTATGTGAAACGTAATCGACTGCAACAATGAACATATAATTTTAAGACCACATAATTTCACAGTATGATGTGCTAACGTACCATATCGATACTTAATACACGTCGAGAGAGTTGGCCGTGCGGTTGCGGTCGCGCAGCTGTGAGCTTGCATTCTGGAGAAAGTGGGTTTGAAACCCGCTGTCGGCAGGCCTGAAGATGGTTTTCGGTGGTTTCTCATTTTCAGACCAGGCAAATGCCGGCGCTGAACCTTAATTAAAGTCATGGCCGCTTCCTTCCCACTCCGATCCCCTTCCTATCCCATTGTATTCATAAGACCTATCTGTGTACGACCGAAAAAAACAATAACAAAACAAAAACTTAGCGCAGAGGTGGAATTACACGCAAAGTTTTGAATCGAATATGGAAAAACTTCCCTTTTGACGATACACTGAACTGTGGTTTATTATTATTATTATTATTATTATTATTATTATTATTATTATTATTATTATTATTATTATTATTATTATTATTTAGTACAGGGTTCAAATGACAAACCGCGATCTGGAACTGAACCAAGAACCTCATCCTTTTGGGATTACCGTGACACTGGGCGCACCGTCTTACTAGAGTGACTTGACATTCTTACTATGGATTGCTACTGAGGACTCTCTTCCCGGTCAATGTATGACAGATTTTTTGAAACGAAAATAAGCCACGACCCTGTCGTTCGGATTCTATGTAAGACTGCATTACCTACAGCTAATAATAATATTGTTTGCTTTACGTCCCATTAACTACTTTTACGGTTTTCGGAGACAGCGAGGTGCCGGAATTTAGTCCCGCAGGAGTTCTTTTACGTGTCAGTAAATCTACCGACACGAGGCTGACGTGTTTGAGCACCATCAAATACCACCAGTCTGAGCCAGGATCGAACCTGCCAAGTTGGGTTCAGAAGCCCAGCGCCTCAACCGTCTGAGCCACTCAGCCCGACTTTCCTACAGCTATAATCATATATCAAATGTAACGTTAAACTACAATCTTTGTTGTTAGTAGATTCAGATCGATATTTCAATGGGAAATACTACTACTACTAATAATAATAATAATAGTAGGTTCGAACCCCACTATCGACAGCCCTGAAAATGGTTTTCCGTGGTTTCCCATTTTCACACCAGGCAAATGCTGGGGCTGTACCTTAATTAAGGCCACGGCCGCTTTCTTCCCACTCCTAGCCATTTCCTGTCCCATCGTCGCCATAAGACCGATCTGTGTCGGTGCGACGTAAAGCAACCAGCAAAATTAAAATAATAATAATAATAATAATATTAATAATAATAATAATAATAATAATAATAATAATAATAATAATAATAATAATAAATGTACACTTCATGGGTGGCAAGAAGCCGGGTGTCACTGTCACAGCTTTGCACCAAATAGATCATGCTTCGAATCCCGACCATTGCATGCGGAACTATTATAATGGAATATCACGTCCTTGTGGTTCAGATTCCCCACGCGAAGGTTGAGTGCCCGTGGCTGCAATCACGATATCAGCACTCACGAAAAACGATTTCTGTTTTTACTTGCTGTTATCTATTCCCTATTGTTTCTATTTCATTTTTTACTTGCTGTTACCTATTCCCTATTGTTTATCATGTACCACGACTAATCCAGTGGAAAACCAATTACTAAAAGAGGAAAAAGAACGAAGTATATTAATGTTTTTCTTCGAGCATCGGTAGCAAATCTAACAGTGATCCTATTTTCTTAGAAAGCCTACGATACTGTTAAGAGACTGATTATCACATGTTAAATCTGCCAATTAAGAGAGTCATTAAAAGCCTCGTACATATTCCGCATGTATATGCTATATGAAATTATATCTTCAAATCCTTTTGGAACGGATCGATCAAAGATTTCAAAGAAGTCTTCGAGTGAACCTCCACTTTGTGAATAGAAGAGCATTCTTCAATGGTTTATAATGTGATCGGATAATTTCTAAAACACCAGTCTCAGTCACGTGCACGGCAAGATGTTAATGTTCAAGGGAAACGCCACTTCTGAAAGGTTCTTAACGTTATACATTTTTCTCTAATTTTATAAAATGTCTTGGACTACTCAAAATTCTGAAGCTGTCATGAAGATAAGGTTGCTGAACTGACGTCTTGTCGTTTCTTATAGAGACACCAAAGAAATATTGATAAATACTTTCTTCTGTGCATGTTAAGTATTAACCCTGCAGGCTGGTTGGATCCTGGACAGTTTCACCATCGGCTTTCATAGATGGCCTATGCGACACTGAAGAGGCGTTCGAGGCAAATGAGGGTGAAGTAGTTCCCCATTGCTTTCCTGCTTTCCTCACCAAGCCATCGCGCATCATTGTGGTAAGCCCACTGAAATATCTGGACCAACCGACCCTAACAGCAACATTTTCAAATCATTCATAACAGAGATTGTTTGCATATGGAATCGCTCATACCTCAGTCACTTGCACATTGTCAGAGCCAAGGATGAAAGTGAGGCAGGTCATTAAAATGAACAAATTTTTCCAGCCCCTGCCAGAATATATAGTGCACTGTAAACACTAGGTTTACCGGGCGAGTTGGCCATGCGGTTAGGAGCGCGCAGCTGTGAGTTCGCATCCCACTGTCAGCAGCCCTGAAGATGATTTTCCGTGGTTTCCCATTTTCACACCAGGCAAATGCTGGGGCTGTACCTTAATTAAGGCCACGGCCGATTCCTTTCCATTCCTAGGTCTTCCCTGTCAGCCATTTAGTCCGCTAGATCTGGCGTCTTATGGTACAATCATTTGTCGATATGACGTACCGTTTAGCAGCAGTTAATCTTTAAATAAAGGTCTGCAATATTGTAAACAAGCATATACTTTCGTATGTCGATCTATACATATTCCCTGATGTCGATTTGTAGCGATCGAGAAAGGGTGTGTCTGCTATTGTAATCAGTACTCCCCACACCGATTTTGACAGGCAGTAGGAATGGGGTAAGATTGCGTTCGAAGAAACTAAGATTTCTTCCCGCATTCTCTGACGTGGGAGTTTTATGTATTATTCACTATTCCAATTTACCTCTTCTTTGTCTTGATTTGGCCGGCATACTTGGCAATAACTCCAATGCTGCGCTTCCTGAATACATCAGCATATTAAAGTCCAGATAGCAGAGACTGTATCGCCAATTATGGTAGGCCTAAGGGTGAAGGGCGCCACAATTCTTAGCGACGCCATTGTCCTCCCAATTCACATTCTTCACAGACCTGTTGATCACATACTGCGATACTAACCGTGCCAGGGACTGACCGAAAACAATACAACATGTTGTCAGTCACTCTGCGAAGCTGTATAGTAAATGAGTTTCATTTCGCAAGGCATCCTGATGTCCCACTGTAAGAATGTTAAAATAGGGAGTTAAAACGATTGCAATTCTGACGAACGATTCTAATATTGATACTGATCCTCATAGTTCATACAGCTTTTAACCCCATAAGGAATTTATCCCACTTCGAGATTGAGAAAGCACAAGTTTGTTAATATCATTGAAAGCACGTGTAACACACATACATAAAAATATCAAAGCCATTATGATGTGTTGATGATGTATTATTATTATTATTGATTCTTGTTTCCTGTGCAAAAAATACTTCACGGGTATTTCATTCTAAATCGTAGTTAACTTTAAAAATTAACTTCATGTCTTTATCAATGCCTTATAAATTATGGATGTTATTGTAAACTTGTTCTACAAAAGCTGAATATCTGTTGTATTTTATAGCCTTAAAATATTCTTGGTATCGCTGTATTAAGGTCCACCCAGTCTTAAAATTAATAATGGAAAAAAATAACAAAAAATATTTTTTAGTCCTCACATTGATAAAAAACAATAACGGAGTAGATTTGAAATTTTCATAAAAACTCACAATATCTATAACTACCGTCAACGAAATTCTAAACTTATAAACAAACAGCATAGAATTGCTACATTAAGAGACCGTTAAGAATCCTCATGAGCAAAGAAAATAAATTGAAAGAAATCAAAATAATAAAACAAATTGCAAAAACTACTGGATACAGCACCGAAATGGTCGACGGAAACATACGTAAAAAGGAAAACGTAAAGAAAAATACTGAAAACAAGAAAAATTTATATTGTAATCATTACGAAACACGTATACACGTCGAAAGTGAAATTTTTACATTTGCAGATATCTTCAAATATGTACAGTAACTTAATATCAACTTTCAGAACAAACAAACAAAAATCAGAGAAAGTCTCCAGTTCCAATGCTGTCCACAGGCATATGTTTATACCAATTCGGAAGTATATAGGCTCACCTGTTATTGTAAAATGAAATTAAATGGAAACATAACGACACAATATTTATAACAAACAATTATATGAAAACAGTATAGGCCTAATACGAGACTGTATTGTTAGGAATAAATCACTCACTTTTTATCGACCTTATTTAGTACTAGCGAATGTACCCGTGCTTCGCTACGGTATTCTACATGGTATTCGAATATCGAAGTAAATAGTGTACATGCAGTAAATAAGATTGTTTTAAAATTGCATGTCTCTTAGCGTTATCCGAGAAAGAGCACGGGGAGGTCCCCGTACGTTGTTTCCAATGTAAAGTGTTTGTTACGGATTTGTGATATAACGGCAGGCTCACTTGCCTACTGGCATTCACAATCGAGTTGGGAAGTTTATATTATAATTGCAGGCCCCATTGCCTACTACGTGGACAGAATCGATTTGGGGAGTTTTCGTTAAAATGGCAGCCCCCTTTCCTACTTCCAGACAGATAACAGTTGAGGAGCTTTTACTATAATGGCAGGCAATTACCCTACTATCACTCGAAATTGAGTTGCGCAGTTATCATTATAATGCCAGGCCCATTTTCCTACTGCCAGCCAGCTTACTGCCAGTCACACCAAGTTGGTGAGTTTCCATCAAAATAGCAGGCCACTATACTTAATGCCAGTCTCATTTTAGATGAGGACATTTCTTTATAATGATGGGCACCCCCTACTGCCAAACACAATCGGGTAGGGGAGTTTTAAACAAAACTGCATGCTCACTTGCCTTCTGCAAGTCAAATCGAGAAGGGAACTATTCATTACAATTGTAGGCCTTCCTTACTAATGACAGTTACACAGGAGTTGGAGAAGGAACCCTTTCCTACTGCCAGTCAAAGTCGGTGTGGGGAGTACTGATTACAATAGCAGACCCACCCTTTCTCGATCGTTAAAAATCGACATCAGTGAATATATATAGATCGACATACGAAAGTATATGCGTGTTTACAATATTGAAGACCTTCATTTACAGATTAACTGCTACTAAACGTACGTCATATCGACAAAGGATTATACCATAAGACACGCCGGATTTAGTGGCCTAAATGGCTGGTCCTATGATATGTCATCTATTCTTGGGTCAGATTGAGTTAGAAACGTGGAACAGGGTAAAGGTTTTGTAAGATTATCTCACATTACATTACTTTTCGGATAATTATGTGACAGCTACATACATAGCATTTGGCGCACATATGGCTACTGGGTCGGCCAATTTTCGTGAAGAGTTTGATGATTCTGTATTTCATATAAGTAATTGAAAGTATGAATTATGCATGTGAAAATTCCAAATTGACTTAACATCGATTAATAGAGAAAATCAAACGTAAAAGGGATACAAATACGGCAAAAAGTCATAAGACCAAGGTTGTAGATCATTCCAAACATCATTAAAATTGCCTGCATATTTCGATATTCTTCGGGGATAAAAAGTGAAAAATTTAATGATCTAGGATGTTTTCCGTTCGTTACAGGCTAAAACGTATAATTTTGTCAAATTTCAATTATCTTCTGTTTTTCTGGCAGATTATGCCGCAATCTGGATTTTGGGCGAGGCGGGTAAAAATTAGGACTTTCAGTAAACTAAACCAAAAATTATGGAGATGGTCATTATTACCCCTTAAACGGAAAGCTGTACGAAAATTTCGCAAAAATAGTCAGTGTAGAGGCACACAGTCGTTACGATTTAATATATATAGATAAGGAATCTGCTCCATGTAAAACACTTTTTTGGCTATGTCCGCTGGACTTAACCTGCAAAACTGACCATTCATGATATCTCCCTTATTAATCTTCGTGACGAAAAAATGCACATGAAAAAAAAGGTTTAGAGGTGGAATTCCATCACGTTTGGTCGATTTCCAGTCAGGTTGGTCTTGTTCTGTATATATTGTGGAAGAGTAAAATCACCATTTCGGTTCCCTATAAACCGCCAGTCCATTCCGGAACATGAAATGTTATTTACGTTTAAAACCTACCTTTGGACAGGTGGATGCTAAATATAAATTTAGGTTCGAATGTCTTCAGTAGTTTTCAAGTTGTAAGGAATACGCTTTACACGCACCCGCTCGTGAGTTAAGTCCGATGGGACTTGTACAGAAAAACGGTCCGTTAACGATATCTCCCTTATTAATCCTCGTATCGAAATGATGCACATGAGAAAAAGGTTTAGAAATTAATTTCTACCAAGGCAGGTAGATTTAAATTAACGTTGGTTGTGTATATTTTGTGGAAGTGCAAAATCACTGTTTCGGTTTCGTATAAACCCCCAGTCAGTTCAGGGATTTAGAAACAATATTTGCCCAAAAACCTATCAAGGACAGGTGTATTCTAAATATGAGTCTTGGTGGAAATATATCCAGTAGTTTGTAGCACTCGCGTACATACGGGGTAATTAAGGAAGATAATAATACAGTTAAGAAAGCTGAAAGTAATAGAAAATGGATTATAACTGAGGACAGCCGGATAACGACAAATATGTAAATGACAAGTGAATGTATTGGAAAATCAAATGCCCCTCAATAAATTATGTTAGTGTGAGTTATGGATATAATAAAGCGGTAACAGAGGAGATATTTCGGTCCAGTGATTCTTAGGTAAACAAATAATAAGAAGATGACTAATGGTGTTATTACTTGATCTATTCGAGGGCGGTTATAACAACCAACGATATTCCGCCAATAACCCGCAGATAGGCCGATTGACGCCTCTCTTGCCTTCTACCCAAGGAGCAACCACGAATTTAAAAGCATGATGAGGAAAATGGCAATACGTTACTTCCCTGCTGGCATGCAGTCAGAGACTTTGCCATGGTAACCTGTAGGTTCGTAGTCGGTCTGTCGGTCACTCAATGCAGAGCATGATACCAGCGGAAAATTGTAAATTTCGCCGTCATGTGAAGAGTAAGGTAAATTATGAACATAACGAAAGTTGTTTATAATGAAGAGACGTTTCACGTACGGTAAACTAAGTTTACATAAAATCAATAGTACAAGAGAAAATGGAGGAAAACCATTCTGGTTTTCCTATAAACCCCCCGTCTATTCAAAGATTTTAAAATAATATGCATATCAAAACCTTCCCCTGGATGAGTATACTCTAAATATGAAGTTTGGTTGAGATCTATCCAGCCGTTTCGACGTGATGGTGGAAAAACCATTCTGGTTTTCCTATAAACCCCCCGTGTATTCAAAGATTTTAAAACGATATGCATATAGAAACCTTTCCCTGGATGAGTATACTCTAAATATGAAATTTGGTTGAGGTCTATCCAGCCGTTTCGACGTGATGGTGGAACAGACAAACAGACAGACAAACAGACACGAAACGTAAAAACCACCGATTCGGTCTTGAGTTGACCTAAAACGGATAAATATCTGAAAAATTGGCAAAACGAAAGATATTACAGACACCGGACCCCGTACAATTTTATTTATATAGATAGGGTGATCTAATTAGTACAAAAATATACCAGTACACTCACACAGCTTTAACTGAAAATGAATGACAACAGTTCGCTTGTTAGTGGCTATTTACAAAATTCTTTAGTTTTGACAACTGGTCTCAATCTGACCGCTAATTACCTGGAGAGGGCGAGCCTTCAGTAATCTTGATAGACTCTTCGTTACGCACACATCAGTCGCTTCACCCAGCATTTACTTGTAGCTGGGTTCGAACACAGGTTTGTTGACTCTCATGCAGCACGTCGAATGTTCACTTGGCTTGACTCCAGACAAGTCCGATAACTCCCATATTCACACGAATGCTGTACACCCGGCTCGACTCCAGATGAAGCCGATAAATCGCCTACTCAACACAATACAAATAACTCTCAATAAACTTGACTGCTCTACCACTGAACTACTCGGGATGTATCACTCGACAATGTCCGACTCGTTGGCTGAATGGTCAGCGTACTGGCCTTCGGTCCAGAGGGCCCCGGGTTCGATTCCCGGCCGGGTCGGGGATTTTAACCTTCATTGGTTAATTCCAATGGCCCGGGGGCTGGGTGTTTGTGCAGTCTCCAACATCCCTGCAACTCACACACCACACATAACACTATCCTCCACCACAATAACACGCAGTTACCTACATATGGCAGATGCCGCCCACCCTCATCGGAGGGTCTGCCTTACAAGGGCTGCACTCGGCTAGAAATAGCTACACGAAATTATAATTATTACTCGACAATAACACAGCCCGACCGACACTAGCAACAACGACAATACTTCAACATTATTCTCCGACACACTACTCCAATACATTCCACGATGACAACTCTCCCCGACAGCCCACAATGACGACATTAACTAAACACTCTGACTTTGACACGCCCTTGTTCGCGACTAGCCCTGGTGATAGAGAACTAGAATTTTCGAGGCTCGGCAGGAATGGGAACACTCAAGTTTTGCCTTCCATGCAGACACCAGACGAATGCAGAATACAAGGATAGGCCGCACACACCCTCGGGCCCACTGTGAGGTCCCTGGCCTCACTTACTCATCCCTTTCAGGAAATACCCTTGAAGGGGGCCACATCAGTGCTGAAAGTCGCATGAGCACGTAACAATATTAAAACAAGAAACTACAAAATGATGAAAGAAGAACTGATTAGGAACAGACCTACATTAAACAAACAGGCAGGCACCCCATAACTTTTGACTTTCCAGAGTATGTTGTACCTCGGTAAATGAGTTTTCAAATCGTACGACATGACCTGATGTTTGCACTGACAAGTAATATTTTCATTTTTTTTTACTACTGTTTACCTCATTATATCAAAAAATTCAAAATTTTTAGCTACTTTTGTATAAGTTATTCATATTACTGTTATTTAATACATTCGAACCTATGGCCATATAGCCAACTATGGGCCTTGGCCTGCCAATATGGCTGGTGCCCAGCATATACATGGTGTATCCGTGGTGATGTTACAAACTTTCAGGGATGATGGAGGACGGCAAATAGATCAATTTGAGATAGGAAACCATATTCCGGAAACGATCGAGTCAAAAGCTAAGCAAAATTCTACTCATTTAAGTCCGTTTCGTGCACAAGTTTCACGAGCTGCTCCATTTACAACAGATGTTCGAAATGGAGTCCCCTTGCATCAATGCAGACATGACATCGTCGCGCATAGTTCTGTCGTACCCATTCGAATATCCCTGGTGTCGTTTGAACAGCGTCGCAGGCAGCGAGAATTCTTGCCAGTAGATCCTCTCCAGTCTTAATAAGTGTCTTATATACAAGGCTTTTCATATGGCCCCACAAGAAGAAATCAAGTGGAGTGAGATCAGGTGAACGAGTGGGCCACGAAACAGGACCTCCTCTTCCCATCCACTTTTCAGGCAATCAAGTAACCTCAGTCCAAAGTGAGGTGGAAACACTTCCGTTGACGAAAGGAGTGGGATGTGTTCCAGGAACGTGGGTGGTACATCTCTGAGCACCACTATGTACACTGTTGTATTTAGGCGGGGAGGAAGAAGAAATGGACCTACGACGTAATAATTGACTATGCCTGCCCACACGTTGACTGAAAGTTGTGCTGATGGCTCTTCACAACTGTAGCGTGGGGATTCTCATCGGCCTAAACATGACTATTGTGACTATTTAGCATTCCGTCTCTGGTGAAACAGGCTTCATCTGTGAAAAGCACATACACAGGAAAGTGAGGATTGACTGCAAGGTGCAGCAAGTCCCATTGGCTGAATACGACTTGAGGTGCAAAGTCAGCAGGACTCAAAGCTTACATTTTCTGTGGATGGTAGGGGTGTACCTGCATTTTATGTTTTACTCACCACACAGTCATTATGCGAAACATTCATTTCACGTGTAACTGCTCGAGTGCTGACTGCAGGCGCTTCATCCACGCGAGCAAGCTCTGCATTTTCTAAGTCGGGAGTCGGTGTAATTCGTTATCCTCCTCGGTCATTGTACTGTGCTACCAATTGTTCTGTTTTACTCAATCGTTGGAGCAGTCGTGTAAACATAGTGTGAGCCGGATGCCTCCTACATGGATATTTGGTTCTGTACAACCGTTCGGTTTCTCTGATGCTACCACTTGCTTGCCTATACTCGAACATCACACCTGCAAGTTCCGTAACCAGGTACAAGTCCATTTGGATAGGGCTGATCAACGTACTGCAACCCGTAAACATAGACTGAAGCCTACAGTAGAGACATCGCACACCCATCACGTCAGTACACAGTACGCCATCTGCATTGGAATCGAGTTATTATCCTTGCACCGTCGGGATTGTACTCTTAACACATGTGGTGTACAGTACAGTCGGAGGTATCAGACAGATTTCTGCTTTAACTTTGGACTGCCAGCCGCAGTGGTGTAGGGGATATGGCATTGGTCTACTTATTCCGAGTTAACGGGTTCAAACCTTATTGAGATTGGTGCCTTTGAATGGTGTTTGAAGGTGACAACCCCATGTCGTTGGCTTCTGGTACGTTAAAGAAATACTGTGGGACCTAATTCCGACACCCCAGCGTCTGTTAAGAACGGACGGACGTTAAACAACTTGGATTATTAATAACTTTTGTCTCAAACGTTTGCTGACTACGGCTCCGTACCTCAACTTGATTCATTTGCCGTCCTTCATCATCTCTGAAAGTTTGTAACATCCACACGGATACATCCTGTATCGTTGTGTCACGAAGTCAGTGTGACGCCTTCAGGCTCCTCACTTTCATCTATGTCCGGCTCCATGACTAAATGGTTAGCGTGCTGTCCTTTGGTCATAGGGGTCGCAGGTTCGATTCCCGGCAGGGTCGGGAATTTTAACCATAATTGGTTAATTCTCCTGGCATGGGGACTGGGTGTATGTGTCGTATTCATCATCACTTCATCCTCATCACGACGCGCAGGTCGCCTACGGGGGTCAAATAAAAATACCTGCACTTGGCGAGTCGAAGTTCTTGGACACATCCCGGCACTAAACGCCGTACGCCATTTCATTTCATTACCTTCATCTATCCTATCCGACGTTCCTTGATCAACACTTGTTCTTTCCCGACCCCGACGCTATTGGTTTTGCGAGTCCTAGCGAGTCATTTTCACGCCCTTTGTGGCCCTTGTCCTTCTTTGGCCGATACCTTCATTTTTCGGACCCCTTCCATTTTTTCTTTCTGATAGTGTTATATAGGGGTTGTTGCCTATTGGTGCATTCTCTTAAAGCAACAATCACCACCATCACAATCTCAGCCGTGACCGGACCACTGCCTATCATGTCAAACAGCTCATCAGTTGATCTCACGAGGCTGAGTGAACTCTGTTCCAGTTCTGAGTGCAGAATGAAAATACTTTGACGGGACTTCAGCGTTGGAGGCAGACACGCTGCCCTTACACCACGAAGCTGACAAATATGTATGGTTTAATAAGCTAAATTGGAATGGTTTTGATCATGAAGGATCACGTCAAAGATTATGTAAGTTCTAAACTCCAGTTTTAGACAGTTTGTGTCATTATAACCAGTTCCTATACATCTCCTTACTGCCGCTTGCTCCTCGGTAATAACTTGTTTCCACCACCTTCCTTAGCTGCTATTTATAAATTATCACACGAAGCCACATTATTAGCAAGAAACCAATGGAGTGCCATTCACGACTCGACATCACTGCAAATTAATTTCCTGGTCCCAAACCCTCCTCTACATTTTTCTGTAAAACACGTTTCTGACACCTGTAATGCAACGTGCCGGGCTGTGGTAATTTACCGCTATGACGTCAAAACTACTTAATTAAGGTAACTTCATAGGCCTTTTGTTAAGATGAACGCAAGTTGTTACAAAGTAAGTTGTGTTTGATACGTGAAAATCAGCAGCATTATTTTCGCACGTGTACAGGCCATCCATCGACATTTTTAGGATAATGCAGCCTATTATTAGGGATGAGATTTTGCATATTTTATTACTGTATACGGAAATATAGGCTTTTAATATACAAATTCATCTTTACTTTTATCTAGAATTTGTTGGTTTTATTTTGCCTAAAATGTCTATTTCATGGACACCCTAGCATTCGATCCATTTGGTACGGCCATTATTTCACTGACGCAACAAAAATACTCCAACCGATGTGGAGGCATTTTAGAGCTACTGCCAGGATATAATTTGGCCGCCCCTAACATGGAGTACAGACACCACTTGTAGCCGCCCGATCCGAAAGAGACACTACAATTGCTATCTGCCCCTTAATTGGGACAGATACCTTTAACTAAATTCACCCCAAGCCCTGGGTTGCCACTTCCGCCATCTACACTGTACCAAAGACTTTCTTCTCCACTCCAAATGCCGTTGAGGTCTTTACTCATTACCCTGAGCTATGGCTCTCCATATTTATGACCCCTGGAGAGAGGTTGTCCTATTATTATTATGCCCCCAGAAAATGGGCTGCCTTTTGGTCCGCTGGTTCATTTCCGGGATGTCTGAACCACCCCACATTTCTGTGGGTCCACTATCCGCCGCCTGGGGAAGCGCCCTCTAGAGGTTAAGAGGCTCCCCCGAGGGAGATATTACAAGAATGGACCATGTCACAAATGAAGATGTCCTAAGGCGATTGGAAGTAGCACCTAGCCCAGAGAAGATGCGAGAAACACGACTTAGATGGTATGGCCATGTCGTCCGAAGCTCTCCAGATTCAAATTGATCCTGGAGGTTCTCGATCTCGAGGTCGTCCCAAGAAGCGATGATCCGACTGCATCATGGAAGACAGACGTCTTGTAGGAATCATTGGAGCTGATGCCCTTGACCGCAGGAAGTAGAGAATTGCATGTTTAAAAGCGAACCCTGTACGAATGTGTGACTAAATGCTACGAAAGGAGAAGAAGAACAATGTCTATTTCAGGGGTTCTTGCCTTTTTGGAGTATTCAATGCATTTTGACAGTATTTTAATGTATCCGATTTTCTTACAATGCGTTATATTCCAGCTGGTGTGTTCAACAGAATAATTTTCTCGTTTCAAAACATCTGTTTACGAAACTAACAATAAGGAGAATTGTACAAAGGCTCCAGAAATAGCGATTGGGGAATTTACTTCAGGAAAAACAAGGGAAAATTTGACCACGAAGCGTTTCACCCCACCCATCTCTTAAGAAGATATGCGAGAATCAGTCATCGACAAACTATGTTGTACACAGCCAAATTCCCTACCTCCCTCTGACTGCAAATTGTTGAACGCTTTGTCTTGAGATCGTGTAGGATCTACTTTGATGAAGTGATGATGATTGTTGTATAAATGAGCCTATCATCTAAGTCATCAGCCCCTTTGAATAACTGGGTGTGGCAAATGGCTAAAGATAAATGTTCCAAGTCGTGCTGATTGAAGCAGAGGATCACTGGAGATCCGAACTTCACTACCGATGGAACAATAGTGTCTTCTGCCAAGCTTGAAGTAGTGAGGTCCCTTTTATATTTCTGAGTTTGACGACTACGATCGCATTCCGTTGTAGCATTTATAGGCTTATTAATTTATGTATTGTTGCAAGATGTTTTTTTGCAATGCTAAGTATTTTTTCATTTCATTTTTTGCACAGAATAAGTTATTTTAACTTTCCATTTTTGCACACAATAAGTTATTTTATCTTTCCATTTTTTCATTATTCTATACAGAATTGATAAGGAATGCAAGTCTAAGATCTGTGGGTGCGGACAGGCATTAAGGAGTATGATGGAGGAGTTGAAGAGTTTGAGGGATATGATTAGAAATCCCCCAGAGGACAGGATGGAAGGTAGGCCTCCCTCAAACAATGTACAGGGTACAGAAGGTGTAAAAGAGGGATGGGAAGGAAAGAGGAGGAATTGTTAAAGACAGGTTCTCTAATGTTTTAAGGGGAAGGACACTGCAGGCTAAGGACTCTATTCAGGATCAGATTTCAGGGCAGGTGTCTGTACAAAAACGATGCGAGTCACTGCAGGTAGAATAACAGAGGAAATATGAAGAAGAGGGAACTGTTGCTAAGAAGTGTGTAAGTAGGAGGAAAGCAAAAGGTAGGAAAGGGAAATGTAGAGTATAGGATAGGAAAAGACAGGTGGAACGGGGTCATGAGAGGTTTAACGCTCTGGTCATGGTAGATTCCATTGTTAGATGTGTGAGGAAAGTGTGTGGAGAAAAGGGAACCAGGGTAGAGTGTTATCCAGGAATTGGGTTAAGGCAGATGTTGAGGGAAGTAGAAGACGGGGAGGATGGAAAAGAGAAGGTGGTAGTGTTTCACGTTGGTACCAACAACGGTAGGCAAGCAGGTGTAAGTACCAACAAAGTTGGGATGTGGTAAATGCAGCACGGGTGAAGTTTATGGAAGCGTAGATTGTTATCAGTGGAATAATATGTAGGAGGAATACTGACTAGAAGGTGATTGGGTATTGAGACTACGGAGTGGTTATGTAGGAAACTGGAAGTGAGATTTCTAGACCCAAATGGGTGGATAAGAGATAGGGATCTAAGATCAGATGGACTTCACTAAACCGCAGTGGTACGTATAAGTTAGCAAACATGTTTAGAAGGGTTATAGGGAGATACATTCAGGGAAACGGGGTGGTCTAGGGAGAAGTGATAAGGGTACAAGGATATGGAAGTCAAGTAGAGATGACATTAAATGTTAGTGTTATACTGTAGAAGTATCGTAAAGAAAGGAATAGAATTAAGTAATTTAAGAGATATACACTTTCCAGATATTGTAATAGGAGTTGAATCGTGGTTCAGGAATGATATAATGGATGCAGAAATTTTCTCAGAGAACTAGACATAGGATAGGATTCTCGTAAAACAAGAATTTGTAAGCTACGAAAAAGTTAAAGATGACAATCATTAATTATAGGTGTAAGGCTCATATCTAAAGACAATAGGCAACTTGATCATTGCGGAGTGTACTGACCGGGAAAGGGTAGCGCTGATGCTGATTCGTAATTATTTGATAAGATAATCAGCTATGAGGGAAACGATATGGAAAGGAACGTGATTGTAGCGGGTGATCTCACTTTAACAAATGTCTATTGGGAAGGTAACGCGAACGACAGGAAGCATGACCAACAAATGGCAAATAAGTTAATATGGGAAGGTCAGCTGATTCAAAAAGTGATGAAACCAACTAGCGGGAGGAATATGCTGGACGTAGTGCTGGTAAAACCAGATGAGCTCTATAGAAGAACCGAAGTAAGAGATGATATTAGTGATCACGAAGCGGTTTTTGTCGTAGTTAAATATAACTGTGATAGAAAGGAAGATCTTGAAATTAGGACTATTCGGTAGTACAATATTGCTCATAAAACAGGCATGAGGGAGTTTGAAAAAGCTAACTATGATGGATGGAAAACGATTAATAAAAATGTAAACAGACTCTGGGATGGGTTTAAAGTAATTGCTGAGGAATGTGAAAACAGGTTTCTACATTTAAAGGTGGTAATAATGGTGAAGACCCACTATATTATAACAGAGAAGTAAACAGACAAAGATGGAGGTGTAGGTTGGAAAGAAACGGAGTTAGAAATGGCTGTAGAAGTAAGGAGAAACTGAAGGAACCTACTAGGAAATTGAATCTAGAAAAGTTGTCATCTAAGGATAACATGATGGCAGCAAAATTTGCAGTCATACAAAGTTTAGTGAAAAATGGATGGGTATATACAGGTACTTTAAGACAGAAACAGGTTACAAGAAGGACATTCCAGGAATCATTAATGAATAACGGGAGTGTGTATGCGAGGATCTTCAAAAGGCAGAAGTATTCAATCAGCAGTATGTAAAGATTATTTGTTACAAGGATAATGTCCATATAGAGGAGGTGACTAATACTAAAGAAGTATTAAAATTTACCTTTAGAATAAGATAGACAATTTGAAAACTAGAAAAGCAGCTGGAATTAATAAGATTTCGGGGAATATACTAAAGACAATGGGCTGGGATATAGTATGATGTGAAGTACATGTATGATTTTGTTTGCATGAAGGTTCTATACCAAATGAATGGAGAGTTGCTGTAGTAGCCCCTGTGTATAAAGGAAAGGGTGATAGACATAAAGCTGAAAATGACAGGCCAGTCAGTTTGACATCCATTGCATGTAAGCTATGGGAAAACATTGTTTCTGATTATATCAGACATGTGTGTGAAATTAATAACTGGTTCGATAGAAAGCAGTTCGAGTTTAGGAAATATTATTCCTCTGTAGCTCAACTTGTAGGACTGCAGCAAGATATAGCAGATATCTTGGATTTAGGAGGTCAAATGAACTGCATCGCGAATGACCTGTCTAAGGCACTTGATAGGGTAGATCATGGGAGACTACTGGCAAAAAATGAGTGCAATTGGACTAGATTAAAGGGTGACTGAATGGGTGGCTATATTTCTAGAAGTTAGAACTCAGAGAATTAGAGTAGTTGAAGCTTTACCTGACCATGTAATTATTACGAGGGGAATTCCCCGAGGCAGTATTATTGGACTGTATGTTTTCTTATATATATCAATTATATGAGTAAAGAAGTGGAATCATAGATAAGGCTTTCTGCATATGATGTTATTCTGTATAGAGTAATAAATAAGTTACAAGATTGTGAGCAACTGCAAAATGACCTCGATAATGCTGTGAGATGGACAGTAGACAATTGTATGACGATAAACGGGGTTAAAAGTCAGGTTTTGAGTTTCGCAAATAAGAGATGTCCTCTGAGTATTATTTACTGCGTTGATGGGGTGAAAGTTTCCTTTGGGTGCCATTGTAAGTATCTAGGTGTAAAAATAGGAAGAGACCTTAATTGGGGTAATCACATAAAAGGGATTGTAAATAAAGGGTAGAGATCTCTGCACATGGACATGAGGGTATTTAGGGGTTGCAGAAGGATATAGAGGGGAGGGCATACAAGTCTCTGGTAAGACCCCAACTAGAAAATGGTTCCATAGTATGGGACCCTCATCAGAATTACTTGAATCAAAAACTGGAAGAACTTAAAAAAAAGAGCACCTCGATTTGTTCTGGGCGATTTCTGACAAAAGAGTATTGTTACAAAGAATGTTGCAAAGTTTGGGCTGGGAAGACTTGGGAGAAAGGAGACGAGCTGTTCGACTAAATGATATGTTCCGAGGTGTCAGTGGAGAGATGGTGTTGAATGACTTGAGTAGACGAATAAGTCTGAGTGGTGTCTTTATAAAAGATCACAATATGAAAAGTTGGAATTTAAGAGGACAAATTGGGGTCCGAATATTCATTTGTAGGAAGGGGAGTTAGGAATTTGAATAACTTACCGAGGGAGATGTTCAATAAATTTCCTATTTCTTTGCAATTATTTAAGAAAAGGCTAAGAAAACAACAGATAGGAAATCTGCCACTTAGGCGACTGACCTAAATGCAGATCAGTGTTGATTGATTGATTGATTGATTGATTGATTGATTGATTGATTGATTGATTGATTGATTGATTGATTGATTGATTGATTGATTGATTGATTGATTGACTGATTGATTGTTTGATAAGTTATATAATTTAGGCCATGGAATATGAGAATACTGTCTGTATAAGAGAAGCCTTAAAAGCCATGTCCTGCCCATCTGTTCGATGAGATTTGGCGTCCCTAGTAGGAATTTCAGCAAGTTGCCGATACCCGCCACAGAGTTGGTGAGAAGTGCCATGCCTCTTATGGAGTCCATTAGGATTGAGAAATAAGTTAAAAGAAGTCTTGAACAAACATCTGGGAAGGTAGCCACTATCAGGGAAAAGGTTGATAAGGTCTTGCAGCGAAACCCATGGTGGGAAGAGATTGTAAAAGTATCACTTCATGTGATATTGAGAGATCCATCTTACAATACGGAAACATTCTTCATGACAACAGAACACGAATGTTATATGAATACACTGAAAATTTGTTAGTTGTAAATTACTTCCATAGTCACTAAATTTACTATTCACTTCTAAGTATTTGGTTGCCTACTTTACAAAATAGTGCCTGTTTTGGCTATAGTGCCTATTCCTGTGTGCCTGCCAACTTTAACTGCTTTCAGTACTTATAAATCCTGACCCTAGTTATTGTAATTGGGAGGGAATATCTAACGCTTCATTTGTTAATGGTCTAACATCGACGGGAAAGATTGTGATCACTAATACCATAGATCCAACAAGAACGAAGAAGCACGATAAAATTCCTTATTTGTAACAAGGATATGAACCACTTTGATATAATTCATAGCAGTCATCAACTAAAATGCTCCTTGACCGAGCACAAATACACTGCCCCCTCCCCCCAAGCTATAGGAACTGACAAAACGCGATTTGGAATTGAGCCCAGAGCCCTCTGAACCGAAGGCCATAACGCTGACCGTCAACCCAAGAAACCAGATCCTTGACTGATGAATAATGTAACATTATTACAATGATGATTACCTATAATAGCAACATGTTAGACTTTGGTAATTTACCTGTAGGACGCCAATATTTTTTTAATGAAGGTGAACGTAAGTTGTTACAAAGTAAATCGTGTTTGATGAGTGAGGTTCAGTGGTACACAGATTAAAGGTTTTTTTTTTTTTTTTTTTTTTTTTTGCTAAGTGCTTTACGTCGCACCGACACGGATAGGTCTTACGGCAACGATGGGATAGGTAAGGCCTAGGATTTGGAAGGAAGCGGCCGTGGCCTTAATTAAGGTACAGCCCCAGCATTTGCCTGGTGTGAAAATGGGAAACCACGGAAAACCATCTTCAGGGCTGCCGATAGTAGGATTCGAACCTATTATCTCCCGGATGCAAGCTCACAGCCGCGCGCCTCTACGCGCACGGCCAACTCACCCGGTACACAGATTAAAGATTTTAGATCAGACTCACAAAGAAACCCGTCCAACTGTAAGTCTCCGATCTGATTTGGTACAAAGACTTCAGTAGGAATGATTTATTCAGCCATATCAAGGGTAGATGGCCAGTCGTATTTTTATCACCTGTTTTGAGGTGTCAACCTTTGCGCATTTAAGCACCGCATAGACAAGAGTGAGCGGCGGGAAGCAGGTAGTGGTGGGGCGGCCGGCCAGTTCATGTGTCACGCTGTCACTCTTTCTCTCTCGCACACACATTACTTCCCCACTTCTACCATTAATCTGCAGTAGGCACAAGCAGATTACATTCCATAGGCTTACAGTTGGAATTCATGGATCATTCTAGGGTCGCAATTAAACACGTCATGTTAGGTGATTTAAGTTGTTTCAATTTTTTGATTATTTCTGTTCCCACCTCTGGAAAGAATAGAAGAAAGGGATCATGGTTCAATATGCATGTTAAAAAGTGTTTCAGTACGGAATTTCGTCCCCATACATATGATTCTGCTACTGTATCTGTTTCAGACTTAAGAAATCAATAATCAACCCGGATATTGGCATCTTTCTGCTAGAATCACAAATAAGCTCTCAGTCTGAAAGTTTCAGTTTCTTTAGGTATTCGATACAGTAGACTACGTGATTACAAATTGTGGCTCGGTTCTTCTTCGATACTGGCAACTTTGTGGCCATTACCAATCCTGCTATTTGCTACTTAAAGGATTATGTTCAATATTACCCCTATCCATTTTTAGATTTCTCGCAGTACACTTACAGTCATCAAATTCATACATCCTATTTCTTTACAAAACACCATGGCGCAAAAAACAGATCTGCTAAGTGTTTCGGCTGCTTAAGTAACCTTCATATTTTTGGAAATAATACTGCACGCGCTGTTTCTTAAACTTTTTAGCAGCATATAAACATTCCTTTTCGTGTATATTTTGCAACTCTTCCACATAATTCCAGTGACTGTATCGTCGGGAAGATACTTATCTGCTCATAAATTGCGTGTCAACCTTAACATATGGTCAGCATCAAACAAGCAACAAACTCCAACATATTATATTTCTGGCACAGTCCGCCATTAAGACCAAGTGATTGATATAGGCCAAGATAAATTAAGAATAAATCTTCCAGAAATGTTCTGATATTCTTAAAGTGACGATGCGTCGAATGCACACCGCAACTTACTTCTTCCCATCAAGAAGATCTGAAAAATTTGTATAGTATTGATATGAAGACATCAAAACGATTTTGACAGACATGATACATAAGTTACAAGTATTCAGAATTGACGTTGACAGGCAATGTCATGGAGGCTAAGGTCGACAGGTCAAGGAATGAAAAACTTATGGGACAGATCACGACTGAATTGTCAGACGTTACTCAGTACGATCGAAGATTGCTAAGATCAAGACCACCCTAAATTAATAGAGTATGTGAAAGCACTGGAAGATAACCGAAGAGTTATTTTATTACTAGTATTGCTTAGAAGCCATACCTTTTGTTATTGCGTAGCTAGAGTTCTTTCGTAGGGTGTTTCAGTCTATCACCACCTTAATCATGATTCCTTATTGCGTTTTGCTTTACCTCGCACCGACACAGATAGGTCTAATGGCGACTATGGGATAAGAAAAGACTAGGAGTGGGAAGGGAGCGACCGTGGCCATAACTGAGATACAGTCTGGTGTGAAAAAGGGAAACCACGGAAAACCATCTTCAGGGCTTCCGACAGCTACGTGACCCAAAGCACACGGCCAGCTTGCACGATAATCATATTCCTCATTACGTACATGCATGCATGCATATTTTATTTTACCAGATATTTAACCCATTCGGATCTGGTTTCCTTTATACTGTAACGTACGAAACATGTTTGTGTTTTTGGTGCTTCATTTACTTTAAACTTCTGTAATTAATTATACGTATGTGGAGTCTTCTTACTTCTTCTTTTTTGACACACTGGGGTGTATCAGGACCCTCAAGAAAGCAAAATGAACTCCCCCTCGCAAGTATGGATGAACATCCATTAAGTACCAAGGCCAAACCAAACCTCATGGCGCAACAGCCCCAAAGGGCCATGGCCTACCAAGAGACCTCTGCTCAGCCAGAAGGCCTGCAGATTACGAGGTGCCATGTGGTCAGCACGACGAATTCTCTCAGCCATTATTCTTGGCTTTGTAGACCAGTGCCAACCATTTCATTGTCAGATAGCTCCCCAACTGTAATAACGTAGACTGAGTGGACCTCGAACCAGCCCTGAGATCTAGGTAAAAATCCCTGACTTGGCAGGGAATCAAACTCGGAGCCCCCGGATAAGAGGCAGGCACTCTACCCCTACACCGTGGGGCCGGCTCATCCATTAAGTACGGTAATCTCAATTTCTGATCCTCCTATTATATAATTTTTATTTACTGTTACAGTATATAACACGTTTTGTCTCGGATATAGCTTACCTCGCGTGTTAATTTTAAGCATTCCGGAGTGTTTAAATGCAACAATTCCACGTTGCTTCTCACACGGGTTTTCACGAGGACGTCGCTTCCGAAATTTAAATGATAGCTCTACACGACGGTGATGAGGTCTACAATGACTTGTATTCGAAATGTTGAGCAGCGCAAGCATTGTCTAAATGCCACGGAGATGAAGATGGTTAGGACGTTCGAAGAAGGATCACATTCGTCTTATTCTTCGTTGATTTGTCACCGATGAAATTCATTGATGATGTTCTGGTTGTGGAGCTGTAGCTGCAGATATTCCAGGGTTAGATGAGTTTTTGGCAGCTGCTTTTATTTCAATATCAGTGGGGCAGAAAAGTTCTTATTGTCACCTCTTTTGTTGGGCCCAACTGTTCTTTGACCTTCCTCTTCTTCGTACCCTGGGTAGCAGGTTAGTGGCTGTTTTGGCTGTATACCAATATCTCTCGTCCTGCTCATTCACCTCCAGAAACCATGTTACCAACTCGCGCTGAACCATCTCCAGGCCCACTTCATTCACGTGAGTCGTGCTCCTGATGCGCTCATTGTGATCCTTCTTCGGGGTCACGTCGCGCATTCCTATTTACGAAATGTCACTGTAAAATTTGTCACAAATGGAACATAATAATTGCTCTTACACAGTTGAAGTCTAAAATCTGCGTTAAATTATGAAATATTTTATTTTTGGTGAATATTATATATACCTACTTTACTACTTACTTTACAAATAACCGGGCGAGTTGGCCGTGCGTGTAGAGGCGCGCGGCTGTGAGCTTGCATCCGGGAAATAGTAGGTTCGAATCCCACTATCGGCAGCCCTGAAGATGGTTTTCCGTGGTTTCCCATTTTCACGCCAGGCAAATGCTGCGGCTGTACCTTAATTAAGGCCACGGCCGCTTCCTTCCAACTCCTAGGCCTTTCCTATCCCATCGTCGCCATAAGACCTATCTGTGTCGGTGCGACGTAAAGCCCGTAGCATAAAAAAAAACTTTGCAAGTACTTTTGGTGCTACGCTCACAGTAACACACGTATGTCTTTTGTTTGTCTTACACTTTCAGCAATTTCGTGTGTGATGTCTGTGTTCACTGAAGTTCTTTGCTTTCGATTCATTGCTTCAGGTGTCAATGACATTTCCTGAATTGTATCGCGATATGCAAGATTTAATAGGCGACAAAAAGCTATGGCCAATGTACATAAGAAGAATTCTGTGGACTAGTGATTTATTGGTCCAGGGATCATGCTATTTTCGTTCGAACAAAAAAAAATACTTATTGGTCCAGGGAAATTATCAAAAGACGGCACCAGCAGCATATAGGAGTCCTGTATACAGGCCTTAAGTATGTATTCATATTTCAGTTATAACGACGGTATTTCTTAATTTACCGCAGATTTTTCACTTCATTTAAATAAAAGCAATTATTATGTTCCATTTGTGACAAATTTTACAGTGACATTTCGTAGATAGGAATGCGCGATGTAACCTTCTTCGGAAGTCCTAACCAACTTCATCCCTGCGGCATTTAGACACTGCTGGTGATGTTCAACAATTCGAATACAAGTCATTGCAGGCCTCATCACAGTTGTGTAGAGCTAACCTTTAAACTTCGGAAACGGCGTCCTCGTGAAAACCTGCGTGAGAAGAAATTCCCACATCCTCACGTCCCTTAGAACATACTTTTACGGCTGCAGGAGCGGCCGATGTGCCGAAAGATTGTCTTATAGGAGTTCTTTTTGCGTGTCGGTTAATTTACGGGCATGAGGCTGAAGTATTTTTAGCACTTTGAATTACCACCAATCTAAACCGGGGCCGAAACCCACCAACATCGACTCAGAAATCTTGCTCTCTACCGTCTAAGCCACACAGCCCACCAATATTCTGGCCTTCTGACTCTAAAGTGGCAGGTTCGATTCTGGTTCAGTCCGGTGGTATTTGAAAGTGCTCATATACGTCAGCCTCATGTCAGGAGATTTACTGGCACATAAAATAACTCCTGCGGGACTAAATTCTGGCACCTAGGCATCCACGAAATCCACAAAAGTAGTTAGTGGGACGAAAAGCCAATAAAATTATTCTTTCTTTCTTCCTTTTTTTACAACTTGATTAACGTCGCACCGGCACAGATCGGTCTTATGGCGACGATGGGAAATGAAATTGGAAGGAAGCGGCCGTAGCCTTAACTAAGGTACAACCCCAGTATTTGTCTGGTGTGAAAATGGATAACCACGGAAAACCATCTTCAGGGCTGCCGACAGTGGGGTTCGAACCCACTATCTACCGGATGCAAGCTCGCAGCTTTGCGCCCCTGACAGCACGGCTAACTCGCCCGATATTCTTATTCTTAGTCTTATTCTTACACTTGTGGAACTTTGGAAGTACTCCTGAACATGTGACGTATGCGAGCACTGACCACGGTCAATGTACCTTGACTTCGTCCACATACTTGAAGCTCATCCACCATCCTAACTTGTAACGAGGACTTTCTACAATTACAACAGGAAATCTGCTTCTCATCCACTGTGCAGTAGAAATAACCTGCACTTCGACAATTTCAGTAGAGAATTTGGAACCTATACCTCACAATTGTTCTATGACCTGCTATGAAGCTTTCCCCTTTAAGAAACGTCCTCTTCTTCGCTCTCGGTTTATTTACTCTGGCACAAGCTCCAGGGTGAAGTGAAACTTGATCATGAACAGGGTTTCCGTCGCGGACAGACTGCGGATGTTTACACATTAAGAGAGAGTTTAAATAGCCACTAAAATAGTCAAAGTGAGGTGTAAAACAGTATGCGATAGTCTCTCACATCCTAATTTATAGTGACATCTCTATTATCACGTGAAGGTTTGGAGACAATGATACTTAAGTTAAAACTAAACCGTCCCATAAATATACGGGATGTCATAATCATGGGGAAGTTCAGACTTTAAGGAGAGTAATATTACTTCCCTTGCGGTAATACACATTAACTAGGAAAAAAATACTTCTATACATAATTCATCAACATTTACTGGAAAGTTTTAGCACACTGCATGTGCGGTTTGTCCAAACCAAACCAAACCCCATGGCACTACAGCCCTTGAAGGGTCTTGGCCTACCAAGTGACCGCTGCTCAGTCCGAAGGCCTACAGATTACGAGGTGTCATGTGGTTCGCATGACGAATCCAATCGGCCGTTATTCTTGGCTTTCTAGACCGAGGCCGCTATCTCTCCTCAATTCTAATCACGTAGGCTGAGTGGACCTCGAATTAGCCCTCAGTTCCAGGTAAAAATCCCTGAACTGGACAGGAATCGAACCCGGGGCCTCAGGGTAAGAGGTAAGCACGCTACCACTACACCACGGGGCCGGCTATACGGCTTGGCACATCTTTTTAATAAATACACAAATACGTCATGCCCTAGTACATGAATTACTGTATATTCTTTAATGAAGTGTGAAGAACCATGTACGGATATAAATTATGCTGCCTTTACAACAAAACAAAACTAATATCATTTTCTGCCCGCAAAATCAATATTAATACATGTTGAAACATTATCATCAAACCCGAACAATTTGATAATTAGTACTTCGTATGCATTCTCTGGGCACCTATAGCTGCTTAAAGCATTCGTGACATGGAGCTTACAAGGTTTGATGTGGCTTCGGCATCGAATTTCGATCATTCCTTCTTCAGTTGGTCGACGAAGTCCTCTTTTGACTGGCATGTCCTTTTCTCTACTCTCCGTTCCAGCAATGCCCACAGATTTTCTATAGGATTGAGGTGTGGGGACTGTGAAAGCGTTGTAAATTGCTCGCGAACATTACACAACAGCCATTCTTTCCTTATACGAGCAGTATGCTTAGTCTTGTTAAAAAAAACGCGTACTCAGTATTTAATTTCGCAACATTGGCCAGCAAATTATCACGAAGTATATTCACATATGCTATGGCAATCATATCATCATCAACAAGAATCGGTTCTCTTATCCCAGCGTAGCTCACGCCATAACATGACTTCCGCCATGCTTGACGGTTGGTACAATGTTCTTAGGATCAAGGTCTTCATTTGGTTTACGGCACACATACCTTCACCGATCAGATCCAAAATGATTGAACTTGCTCTCATCCAAAAATACAACCTTTTTCCAATATTCCATGGGCTTGTTGAGATATGCACCAGCTAACTCCAGTCCTTTCACCCTATTTCGCTAGTTAATGAACGGTTTTCTTATTGCTACTCTGCCTTTTAAGTCAACTTCATGAATGCATTTATTTGTGGTTTGAGGTGTTGCTCCCTTGCCGGCTGCTGTTGCGACGTCTTCAGCAACGAGATACTTTTTCCTTCACAGCAGTCTTCAACTCACCCAACTGACATCCCATTCCTGTACACCTTCAGCAAGCGCGCTTGGTGTGCTACATATCGCGATTCTCGATCCGTTAGAGCTCTAGGACGTCGCATATTCGCCGTAGATCTTGTTCGTTTGCACTTGCCCCCAACAGAAGAATGCGACAAGTTCAGTTTTTCTGCAATGTTTCTGCAACGAAATCCCTTTTGCAATAAGGAAACTACTTTTCCTTCACAACAATCTTCAACTCACCCGAATGACATTCCATTCCTACACACCATTAGTTTTAAGCACTTATACTCCCTGTTATACCAGATACACGATGAATGATTTGTTTTCAGCCATCTGTCAGTGACGTTTACGTACTATACATGACTACGATGTAATTGTATGAAAACTTTTTGTGTGGCGTTAAACACTACTTTGTTTTAAATCAAGAGATGTACATCACAATGAATTATGTCATGCAGTAGTGCATCTGCCTACTGTTAGTATAAATCGCTTACCGATAATCCCGTTTGTGTACCGTTTGCAACCACACATATATGAATACTTATTTTACTCACTGTACATTAAGTATTCTCAGTTCATGACAAATTCGACAGTATAATGGGTACGGCAGATGTAGAATGTTGTTTTTCTTTGGTGATAATTTTAAACATATACGTCATCGGCCCGATTCGAATGTTGTTAGTGTTGTCAGCCTACTTGAACACAAGCCCTCCAAACTCAGAACGTTATTTACATAATGAACATTCGTAGTAGTGGTATGGATATACAGTACTATATGTTATTTTCTGCCACACTGTATAGCACACTTTGCCATTACGTCGTTGCATTGTACCTTGGACGATCCTCATATCGCTAATTATCAAGTTTCTGTCTAACAAGGGTGTGCCCCTTCTATTCGCCTAAACAGAATAGAGATCTATAGTAAGAAATAAATTATCTATAATTTTTACTTCCAGAAAATGTATTCGATTCGTTATTGCACGCAACGTATATTTGTGGGAATCGCCAACAGTCACTAAGCACATTGGATAACGTCGTGCGGTTCAGATTCTCCATCATATGTATCGATATTGAACGCCTGACACATTTTATTTGTATATCATATCGATTTCATTCACAATCATTAAAGTTGACGCTACAAACTCGATGATGTAATGACAGTTTTAAGAGAATACTCGTAAACAAACATCAAAAATTATACCCAAATCCACAACGTATTTTATCGATAATTACTCAATTACATCACGAGTTGCTTCACTGTCATAGATCTAGAGGCACTTTACCTGAGTTGATGAACAGACAAACCAAATAATGTACTGGACTTACGAAAATCAGGCGTTTAGCTCAATTCCTCCATGGCCTTTGGATATTTGAACCACTTGAAAACTTAGGAATAATTTTGAAGCCACTCAAGGGAAAAGTTTTTTACTCATTGTAATAATGTTGTCCGCCTCTGTGGTGTAGTGGTTAGTGTGATTAGCTGCCACCCCCGGAGGACCGGGTTCGATTCTAGGCTTTGCCACGAAATTTGAGAAGTGGTACGAGGGCTGGAACGGGGTCGAGTCACCCTCGGGAGGTCAAATGAGTAGAGGTTGGTTCAATTCCCACCTCAGCCATCCACGAAGTGGTTTTCCGTGGTTTCCCACTTCTCCTCCAGGCACATGCCAGGATAGTACCTAACTTAAGGCCACGGCCGCTTCCTTCCCTGTTCCTTGTCTATCCCTTCCAATCATCCCATCCCCCCGCAGGGCCCCTGTTCAGCATAGCAGGACGAGCCTGGACGAGGTACCGGTCATCCTCCCCAGTTGTTTCCCCCGACCCAGAGTCTGAAGCTCCAGAATACTGCCCTTGAGGCGGTAGAGGTGGGATCCCTCGCTGAGTCCCAGGGAAAAACCGACCCTGGAGGGTAAACAGATAAAAAAGAAGTAATAATGTTATTTGAAAAGTTTATAAATTAGGTATGAAGATGATAAAGAGTCGTTTAAAGGTCCACCAGCAATATTGATCGTGCATGTAACTGCCTGTGTGGATCAGTGGTAGAACGTTGGCCTACGGATTCCAAGACAGCGGGGTTCAAACCCGGCAAAAACATTTGGACTTTTCAAGATCGGAAAGAAATCCATTCGACACTCCATGACGTACGATATCGTCATAAAAAAGGTCTGTGGCGACATATTTGGTGCTTATCCACCCGACAAAAGAAGCCGTAGACAACCAAGGGAGACTGGGCTTACACTGGCATCTAGTAGGCGCAGAGTTAGACGAAACATCGAAGAGCAGGCAGCCGAGACGGCGTCAGATCAAAATGCTTGCTCCAAGTAACTGAGGCATTATCATTATTGTTATTATTATTATTATTATTATAATTATTATTATTATTATTATTATTATTATTATTATTATTATTATTATTATTATTATTATTATTATTATTATTATTACCGTGTTTTGGTGGATCAGCAGAGGTGAAAGAAGGTGCGGGTTGGAATGGGTCTAACTACAAATCCAAAAAAATTGATTTTAAAACTTTAACAAGATTATATTTTCTTTTCAAAATCAACAAGTAACAGAATAACAGGTACTAAGTAGCCGAGAAACAAGTTAAGGAAGTACAATTCTAGTAAAACTTACAGTTCTTGGGTTTCGAGCCCTTCACTTTATATATCCTGAGCTCGTAGCTCAAATTTGGAAGTGATAACTTTACATAAGGGCAGAAATCCCCTAATACATGTAGCACTTCCTCCTACCTAGCACTGTCAGACCACCTAGAGGCACACATCAAAATACAAGAAAGAGCCGACCCGCTCTCAATTTTACAAGCCTATCAAAGGCCACAATAAACTTTACTTCTGACTGCCCTCAAGGCACACTTACAAGGAAACAGGGGTATCTTGTACCCAACCTACAGGGCCTTACAAGAAAAATATGTGATTAATTATAAATGGCCCAAAAACAAGGTGAAAGGAGGCGAGACTTGCACTCCTACATGAACGCTTGTAAAATACCTAAGTGGCGCTAGGCCAATTACACAGGGGCTAATCCCAAGCTAGGGAGGTGACTCGTATAGGGAACACTTTAAGGAAGAGTAGAAACTCAGTTATGAAAACGTAGTCACCTCAACTTTAAAATGAAGGGGAGCTGGAGAGGGTAAAGCACTCTCTATCCCCAATTTACAGTTAAAGAAATTGTAGTTTTACATAGACGGAAATGGGATTTACATTTTAAAAAGGTTGGTTACATATTAAAGGTTTCTGACCTTCCTCGCGAGTTAAACTGCTGAGCTAGCAAGAAAAGATGTTAAATGGCCATTACCTTGTTGAAGATCTGTTGCCCGAAGAAAGAGGCGCTTCCCGCCCCCTGCTACATATCCACACGCTAAGCTAGATGGTACTGAAGTGGCGAAGAGCGGAGAAAATCAGCAGTTTTTAAACCCTCGTGGAAGCTTCGAGACCTTTCATGAACAATTAAGACACACCCACTCAACTTTATTGGGTAGCTATAAGTTATACATCAACATCGAAGAAGAAGAAGAAGAAAAAGAAAGACACTATTGGTCAAAATTCATTAAAGAAATTCGGGATTGACTGAGTTCAAAACTGGCGGAAAGGAAGATTAATATTGCCAACCCAAAAAATGAAAGAACAAAATTTAGTGAAGCCAAAATTTCGAATACAAAATTTCTTCAAAACGTTCCTTCCCTTCGCACCAGGGTGCATGATCATAGTTTTTTTGTAGAGACATCTGTCAGAGAAGGTTCACAGGTCTTGGTAAAAAAAAACCAAAAACAAATCGAAATACATACAGTGGGATCTTCTGAGGAACTGTTGAATTAATTCATTTGTTAAAGTTCAGAGTTTTTCCGGTAGAAGTAGTTTAAGGCGGAACATTCAAATATGCGGCGTACAGGTGTACCAACCGGTACAGACCTCCCCCCCCCCCGGCAAAAGTCCTTCCAAGGGGTGACACAGAAGAATGTTGAATAAAGTTCTTTTCCAAAACAAAAGTCCAAGTTTTGTTTAACCCAACTTGAAGAAAATTTTGCTTCCCAGGTGATAGATTTGTTGCAGTACATGGAAGAAACATTAATCGATGAAACAGTCTTAATATTGGAGGAGAAAAATTGGAAGGAAGAGGGAAAAAAATTGAAGTTTTCTTTTTTTGTTGATAACTTATTAGACTCCAGATTTAGAATGTCTTGTTTGCCGTAGAATTCCAGGTACATGTTGCTACTTTTAACGGCAAGACCAGCCGCCGCTGCCAAAGTCCAGTCGAGGTCGCCCGGACCCCTCAAGTACCCTGAGATACCTCTCTCCCGCACTATGAGAGGGGTAGTCGTGGTGAAGCACGCCGCAGATGCAAGGTTTGTTTACAGTCCAGAGATAAGCTGGCGGATGGTGCAACGCACATCAGCCTGTGCCGGGCGAAAGACTCCGGCGCGCCGTACCCAGGAAGGCATCACGGTAGTGGGGTGGGCCCTTACCCCACCACAGTGGGGGTAAGGCGGCGTACGGCTTAAGGGCGCTGAAACAGTAAAATCTTGGCGGCAGAAATTTTGTCGGAACTAATGCTTTAGGGTACTATCTTGGTGGTGAGGTTGAGGGGCCAGCGGCGTAGAGACTTTTTTTTAATGCCACTGGTATGATTTAGCAGGAGACGGGAGCTTGGTAATGGCCGTACAGGAAAGAGCAGCAGAATAACTCACGGGTAAGGTCTTACATCAAAAATTGAATACCATAAGAATTAAACAATATTGGGGCAGAAGGCCTCTGAAGAAAAACCAAAATATAACCTTTACGCCGCTCCAACACATAGATGACAAAGTTACAATGACTCTACAGGGGTTTAATTTGTAATATATGTACCCTAAAGATCCTCTCAGTGGCTGGATTGCTCACATCCAATGTGACTGGCGTAAGAAAATCTAAAATAATGCACGGCCCATGAAATCTGGGGGCAAGCTTGCCCGCGGGAACAAAGTTCTTGACCATAACTTGGTCTCCTATCTTTAAATTGGTGGACCTCCGTCCACGATCATATCTTTCTCTAACCTTTTCATGAAATTTTTTAAGTTGGCCTTAGCCTTCTTCCAAAGATCTCTAATATTATCTGGATCTATTGTCTCAGGTAGAATATCACTAAGAGACCAAAGGTTAGAGAGCGGCGTGTTGGGAATAAACTTAAACATCAAAGAAGCAGGAGTAAACTTATGGGATTCATGAACCGCCGAATTCAAAGCGAAAGCTAACCAATGCAGGGACGTGTCCCACCTGGAGTGATCGTCATGATGGTAGGCAATGAGAGCCGATCTCAGATTACGATTGACCCGTTCATCCAGGGATGGTTGAGGATAGTACGCTGAGGTAGTTACATGTGAGATGGATAAATCAAAACAGAAATTTAAGGAAGAGATTGGAGGTTAAAGCTTTGGCATTATCAGAAACAATGTATTGGCACGGACCAAAAGAAGCAAAGATGGAGTTTAAACAAGAAATAATGGACTGAGCGGTAGCCAGCTTATTCGGAAATAACCAGGAAAATCTTGTGAAACCATCTACACACACAAGAATGAATTTGTTGGCGTTCCCCTTAGATTGTTGTAACGGTCCTACGTAGTCGATGTAAAGACGTTCCATGGGGCGCGACGCTAGGTGAGAAGGCAATAAACCTAGCTTAGTGGACATGGTAGGTTTACTTAGCCAACAGGTTTTACAAGCCTTTACCAATTCACGAATTTCGCCGTCCATACTTTTCCAGATGAACATTTCTCGGATCTTTTCTCGAGTTTTGAAGATGCTAAATGCCCCCCTAATGGGGTCTCATGGTAGTACTTGAAGATCATAGGTACTAGAACCGCTGGAACCACAACTTTCATTTTATGATCATGCCTGGACGGGCAACATAAAACACCATTCCTCAACACATAAGGGACAACATGTTCCCCAGAAGAAAGGGTTTCCATGATAGGGGCCAGCGTCGGATCTTCACGTTGATATTTTTCAATATCCGTAAAGAGCATGGGAGCATTAGTTAAAATGGCATTAACCTCAAGATGTATGGACTCAGGAAGTGAAGAGCTATCCACCTGTTCAGGGGTCTCTACATCATTGGCAAACATACGGCTTGGTCCATCTGCCGCAACATTTTCCGTTCCTCTTATATGCCTGACATCAAACTGGCAGGCGGAAATTCTGATTGCCCACCGGGCTATACGACCAGTACGACGCGGCCTAGCTAAGACCCAGCTTAATGCTTGGTTATCCGTTTCCAAGTCGAACTTGACGTGTTCCAGATAGAGACGGAACGTCTCTAATGCAAATAAGACAGCCAAACCCTCAAGTTCATAGATGGAATACTTGGCTTCTTGAGCCGATAATGTCCTAGACGCATAGGCTAGTTCAGTCTCTTGAAGACGGACTGCAGCCACTGCCGACGACGACGCGTCGGTTTGGACGATGAATTTCTTTGAGAAATCCGGCATAGCAAAAACAGGAGCATTACAAAGAGCTAATTTCAGGTCTTCAAAAGCGGTTTGTTGAGAAGGCCCCCACTCAAATTTGACGCCTTTCCTACGAAGTAAGTTCAAGGGCGCCGCTCTATTAGCGAAGTTAGGAATAAATTTCCTGAAGAAATTCACCATGCCAATGAACCTGGCGATACCTTTGATGTCCTTGGGAGGTTTGGAATCACGGAGGGCCTGTGTTCCAGAACGATCCACTGCGACGCCATCGGGTGACACAATATGCCCTAGGAATGACATGGAAGATTTAGTGAAGGTAACCTTAGATAACTTCACAGTTAACCCTGCCTTACGAATGCGATTAAGGACTTCTTTCAAATTATCTAGATGTTCTTCCAAGGTCTCCGAAAATACGACGACATCATCCAGATAATGATATAAGTACTCGAATTTGATTTCGGAGAAGACCCTATCTAGCAGTCTCGTAAGCACAGCTGCTCCCGTGGGGAGCCAGAAAGGCACGCGGTTGTACTCATACAAGTTCCAATCCGTGGCAAACGCTGTAAGATGTTTAGATTCTTCCGCCAGGGGTATCTGATTATAAGCCTGATTGAGGTATAAGATGGTGAAGAACTTAGCTTTCCGAAACCACGAGAAACAAGAATGAAGGTCAGGAAGGGGCACAGATTGTAACACCACCTTCCGATTGAGAGCCCTGTAATCAATCACAGGCCTGAAGCCACCTTGGGGTTTCGGGACTAGAAAAATAGGCGAAGAATATGCCGACTTAGAGGGGCGAATAATACCATCTTTAGCATCTGATCTATGATTTCTTTCAGAGTCTTCATTTTAGGTGGAGACAACCTGTAAGGAGGAAATCTAACTGGAATCGAATCCGTAACCTTGATCTTGTATTCGATAAGGTCAGTCACACAAAGAGTATCAGAGAAAACATCAGGAAACGACTGACACATCTTACGAATACTCTCAGCCTGCTCCTCAGGTAGATGTCTAAGGTCTAACAACATCTCATCCTGGGTAGTCGAAATAGATGAACATGACACAGAACTACATTTAAGTAAGAGGATTTTGAAATTACCAGCAAATTTGAAAGTGCACGACTTGCTCTGAATGTCGAGCACAAGACCGGAATGAGACATGAAATCCGCTCCCAATATAATGGGGCAAGACAAATGCTTAGTCACAAACAATTTTATCTTCCGAGTGAATTGGGCAATTCTAATTTTGGCATACAGAAAACCTAAAATTTCTACTGGAGAAGTGTTAGCCAAAATGCATTGAACCGAAGACGAACAAATATCAGAAAATTTACAAACAGATTTTAATTTAGAATACCATTCAGCCGAAATAATGGAACACACACTCCCAGAATCTAATAGAGCGGTGACAGGTTCATTATTCAATTCAATTTTGAGAAATGGAACTGGTGCGGGGGTATCCGCCGCAATCCTAAGACATTCTTTGGGACATTCAAATGGTAATATAGAAGAGTTCTGACTTATCCCTGAATTTTCGTCGGGTTTAACCGGGGCTGAGCCTTGAAAAGATGAATCTGCCGACTCAGCCGAAGCCATTAGTCATTTTTGATTCTTGGTGGGAGTTGCACCAGAAGTTGAGCAGGAGGGGATGCTGTTAGCATTAGGGCAGTTCTTGGCAATATGGGAAAAGGCGCCGCATTTAAAACATCCTTGAGATGACCCTGCTCCATTGTTTATCCCATTGGATTTAATTAATGGACACTTATTACGTAGATGATCTACCGACCCACAAACGTAACATTTGCGGGCAATGAAGGTTCGACGAGGTGGAGGCCGAAAATTGCTTGAAGATGGAGGGGGTTCCTTCGCGACACGTAAGGTGTCGGCATATCTAACCCCTTCGGCTGAGACAGCCATAGCTTCCAACTCGGCAAAGGTCTGAGGACGCGACGCAAATCACAAGTATGACCTGTAGGGAGGTGAAATCCCTTCTCCAATAGCCTGAACAATTTGATCTTCGGGAAAATGGAGAGCAAGTAGAATTTAATATCTTGGATGAAGTCGGCAAGGTTTTAATCCAGACGCTGTACTCGGTAGTAGTACTTTTGAATTAGCGATGACCTAGCTCGGGCCGGAATAAAATTAGCTAACAAATCTGCATGGAAGTCTTCTATGGATGATTGTTCAGCAATTGCCCTAACTATCTTGTCTGAGAGGTCACCAATGGAATAAGGGTAAATAATTTGAAGGATTTGACACGGAGAAAGAGAAAAAACAAGGGCATGATCCTGAAACTCAACGAAAAATCTTAGAAAGGCAATAACATCACTGGTGGAATTGACGGAGAACTTAGAAATACCTCTGAGCAACATTGCTAAAGGATGGGGCAAATTGCTGAAGCCAGGTGACATAGTAGGTAGAGGCCTAAATGGCGGAGAAGCTGATTCAGAAGGGGCATTATTCAACGACATTCAGATTCGTTTTTAAGGGGGCAGATGTTTGTTGAACTCCGACAGATTTCCTACTATCTTCCCCCATGGGAGAATCCTCCTCGGTAACTAAGTTTACCGTAGCAGGATGGTCGTTTTTGGGAGGGACTGCCCCAGGTAACAATAGGCTAACCTCACTGGACAATTTAGAAAGGTTTTCGAGAAGAAAACTAGCCTCTTTCCCTTGAATGTCATTCAACATAAGAGACAATAGGTCAATAACTCTATTAGAAAATTGGTACAATCTAGCTTGTACACGTTTGAGTTGATTAGGTGATGGATCACCCCCTTCAAAAGAACTAACTGCAGATGCTAGCTCAGTAGCATTATCAGTGATCGTGGAGAGATCGTCGTCAATATCTTTCTCCCCCAAGGTGGGGATACTAAACGGCAAATCAAGAGAATCTTTAAGTTCAGTGGTATCGGCCGCAACCGTGCCTCCAGATTGAACTTTTCTAATTGTTAATTCATAAATCAATTCTTCCTTTCGCAAATAGCCGGGGTGTAGGACATCGCGAGGGCCGGACATGATGACAGACACTTTACAAATTTAGGAAAATCGAAAAATTCCAGCGACGGAGAAAATTGTTAGAGTTCGAATCAAAAGCAATGTTTAGCAGCCAAAAGGGGCTAAATTGAGTCCCATTCAACCACGCTCTGCTACCACTTGTTACCGTGTTTTGGTGGATCAGCAGAGGTGAAAGAAGGTGCGGGTTGGAATGGGTCTAACTACAAATCCAAAAGATTTATTTTAAAACTTTAACATGGTTATATTTTCTTTTCAAAATCAACAAGTAACAGAATAACAGGTTCCAAGTAGCCGAGAAACAAGTTAAGGAAGTACAATTCTAGTACAACTTACAGTTCTTGGGCTTCGAGCCCTTCACTTTAAATATCCTGAGCTCCTAGCTCAAATTTGGAAGTGATAGCTTTACATAAGAGCAGAAATCCCCTAATACATGGAGCACTTGCTCCTACCTAGCACTGTCAAACCTCCTAGAGGCACACATCAAAATACAAGAAAGAGCCGACCCATTCTCAATTTTACAAGCCTATCAAAGGCCACAATAAACTTTACTTCTGACTGCCCTCAAGGCACATTTACAAGGAAACAGGGGTATTATGTACCCAACCTACAGGGCCTTACAAGAAAAATATGTGATTAATTATAAATGGCCCAAAAACAAGGTGAAAGGAGGCGAGACTTGCACTCCTACATGAACGCTTGTAAAATACCTAAGTGGCGCTAGGCCAATTACACAGGGGCTAATCCCAAGCTAGGGAGGTGACTCGTATAGGGAAAACTTTAACACTTTAAGGAAGAGTAGAAACTCAGTTATGAAAACGTAGTCACCTCAACTTTAAAATGAAGGGGAGCTGGAGAGGGTAAAGCACTCTCTATCCCCAATTTACAGTTAAAGAAATTGTAGTTTTTACATAGACGGAAATGGGATTTACATTTTAAAAAGTTTGGTTACATATTAAAGGTTTCGAACCTTCCTCGCGAATTAAACTGCTGAGTTAGCAAGAAAAGATATTAAATGGCCATTACCTTCTTGAAGATCTGTTGCCCGAAGAAAGAGGCGCTTCCCGCCCCCTGTTACATATCCACACGCTAAGCTAGATGGTATTGAAGTGGCGAAGAGCGGAGAAAATCAGCAGTTTTTAAACCCTCGTGGAAGCTTCGAGACCTTTCATGAACAATTAAGACACACCCACTCAACTTTATTGGGTAGCTATAAGTTATACATCAACATCGAAGAAGAAGAAGAAGAAGAAGAAAAAGAAAGACATTATTGGTCAAAATTAATTAAAGAAATTCGGGATTGACTGAGTTCAAAACTGGCTGAAAGGAAGATTAATATTGCCAACCCAAAAAATGAAAGAACAAAATTTAGTGAAGCCAAAATTTCGAATACAAAATTTCTTCAAAACGTTCCTTCCCTTCGCACCAGGGTGCATGATCATAGTTTTTTTGTAGAGACATCTGTCAGAGAAGGTCCACACTTCTTGGTAAAAAAAAAACCAAAAACAAATCGAAATACACACAGTGGGATCTTCTGAGGAACTGTTGAATTAATTCAGTTGTTAAAGTTCAGAGTTTTTCCGGTAGAAGTAGTTTAAGGCGGAACATTCAAATATGCGGCGTATAGGTGTACCAACCGGTACAGACCAATTATTATTATTATTATTGTACCGAGTGGTACACCTCCACGCCGCTAATTCAAATATTGCGCCAGTTGAAACTTCTCTTCAGGAGAAAGCCTGAACTTTAACAAGCTGTATTAACTCAACGGTTTCTCGGAAGATGTCACTACTGCAAATTTGGTAATTTTGAAGTGTTCTGAACTGTGTCTATTTTGATTTGTGTTTGTTTGCTCAAGAAGTTTGAACATTCTCTAACAGAGGTCGCTACCCAAAACTATGGTAACACACTCTGGTGCAATGGAATGAACGTTCTTGAAGAAATATTGTATTCCTAAGTTTTATTTTTACTAAATTTTGTTCTGTGGTTTGTGGGTTGGCTATATAAATCCTTTCTTTCCGCCCGTTTTGAATGTAACCAATCATGAATTTACGTAATTAATTTTCCACCAATAAGGTGTTTCTTCCTCGTCTTGTGTAATAGTTTTTGCTGTTGGCCAATAAAAGTTTGTGGGCGGGTTGTTATCATTCATGAAAGGTCTCGAATGTTCCACGAGGGTATATAAACTGCTGATTTTCTTGTCTCGGTGCCACTTCAGTAACATCTTTCTTAGTGTGTGAATATGTAGCAGGGGGCGGGAAGCGCCTCTTTCTTCAAGCAGCAGTTCATCTACAAGGTAATGGCCTGTTAACATCTTCATTTCTTGCTAGCTCAGCAGTTTAACTCTCGGGGAGGGTTCGAAACCTCTAGTATGTAACCTACCTTTTTTAAATGTAAATTCTTTTCTGTCTATCTATAAATTACAAATCTGTAAAGCGGGAATAGAGAGTGCTTCACCCTCTCGAACTCCCCTTCATTTTTGAAAAAGGATGTGACTACGTTTTCATAACCGTTCTTCTCTTCTTCAATGTAGTAAAGTTTTCTCATACGTGTCACCTTCCTAGCTTGGGATTAGCCCCTGTATGATCGGCCTAGCGCCACATAGGTTTTAGACAAAACTTGGTGTAGGAGTGCAAGTTATCGCCTCCATTCAATTTTGTATTTTGGGCCATTTACTTAACCCGTTTGTTTTCCTTCCTGCGAAGGTCCAGTAGATTGGGTACGATATACCCCTGTTTCTTTATTATGCCTTGATGGCAGGTTGTGTAAGAGTCCGTTATTGCCTTTATAGGCTTTTAAGATCGAGAGCGGGACAGCTTGTTATAGTGTTGTGGTAAAAGTGCCTTAGAGAGGCTTGAGATGTAAAGTTGGGAGTTAATGCTCCATGTAATTAAGGGTGTTCTGCCCTTTGGTATCTTGTTATTGTGAGCCGAGAGCTCAGAAATTATATTTGGGGCTCGAAGCCCAGATCTTGTAATAACCCCCTAAATCTTGTGATTTCTTTGTACCTGATTTTGGCTTGTTGTTGACTTGTTAAGTTTACAAATTCTATGTCATCATTGTTAAGTTTTGAAAATATAACCTTTGTTAAAGTTTTAAATTAACTTTAATTTTGTAGTTGAGACCTATTCCTGCCCGCACCTTCTTTCACCTCTAACTACCACGGATATCTCCATAACAAGTGGTAGCAGAGCGTGGTTGAATGGTCTCAAATTGCCCCTTTCGACTTGCTTTGTTTTGAACTCTAACGATTTTCTCAGTTGATGGATTTTTTTGTTTTTCTAAAAATTTTCTGTCGACATATCCGGCCCTCGCGACGTCCTCCATCCCGACTATTTGCGCAAGGAGGAATTGATCTATGAATTAACAATTAGAAATGTACAATCTGGAGGTACGGTTGCAGTAGATACCAATAAACTTAAGGAGTCCCTTGATTTGCCTATTACTACCCCAACTTTGGGAGAGAAAGGGATTGACGACGCTCTCTCCACGATCACTGACAATACTACTGAGCTAGCATCTGTAGTTAGTTTTTTTTAAGAAAATGATCCATCACCTAATCAACTTAAACGTGTGCAAGCTAGATTGTTTCATTTTTACAATAGGGTCACTGATCTACTGTCTCTTAAGTTAAATGACTGTCAAAGGAAGGAAGCTAGTGCAGTTCTCGAAATCCTTTCTGAATTGTCCAGTAAGGTTAGTCTTTTGTTAACTGGGGAAGTCCCCCCCAAAACCGACAATCCCACTCTGGTAAACGTTGTCAGCGAGGAGCATTCTCCCACTGGGGAAGAAAGTACAAAATCTGTAGAAGCTCGACAAATTTCTGTTCCATTAGAAATTGAGTCCGTTCGTCGCACATCCATTCCACCCTTTGTGTTGAATAATGCACCTTCTGAATCTGCTTCTCCGCCCCTTCCTACTACGTCACCTGGTTTCAGCAGTTTGCCCCATCCTTTAGCAATGTTGCTCAGAGGGATTTCTAAGTTTTCTGTTAACTTTACCAGTGATGTTATTGCCTTTCTCAGATTTTTTGTTGAATTTCAGGATCATGCTCTTGCTTTTTTCTCTTTCTCCGAGTTAAATCCTTCAAATTATTTACCCTTATCCATCGGTGTCCTCTCAGACAAGATAGTTAGGGCAATAGATGAACAGTCATCGATTGAAGATTTTCATGCACACCTTCTTGCAAATTTCATTCCTGCTCGTGCGAGGTCATCTCCGATTCAGAAGTACTATTATCGAGTACAGAGACTGGATGAAAATCTTACTGATTTCATACAAGACATTAAATTCTATACCAGGGTGTGTTTGCTCTTCATTTTCCAGAAGATCAAATTGTTCATGCTATTGTGGAAGGAATATCACCATCCTACAGGTCATATTTGTGTTTTGCGGCACTCCCGCAAACCTTTTCCGAGCTAGAAGCATTGGCTGTCTCAGCGGAAGGAGTTAGATACGTCGATACCTTGCGTGTCGCGAAAGAACCCCCTCCATCCTCTAGTAATTTTCGGCCCCCACCTCACCGAACCTTCACTGCCCGTAAATGTTATGCTTGTGGGTCGCCTGACCATCTTCGGAACAAGTGTCCATTAATTAAATCTAGTGGGACCAAGAATGGAGGATGGTCATCACAAGGCTATTTTAAATGTGGCGCTTTCTCACATATCGCCAAGAACTCCCCTAATGCTAATAGCACCCCCTCCTGCTCAACTTCGGGTCCAACTTCCACCAACAACCATAAGTGGCTAGTGGCTCCGGCTGAGTCGCCAGATTCATCTTTTCAAGGCTCAGCCCAGGTTCAATCCGACGAAAATTCAGAGAAAAGTCTGAAATGTTCTACATTATCTTTTGAATGTCCCAAAGAATGTCTTAGGATCGCGGCGGATACCCCCGCACCTGTTCCATTCCTCAAAATTGAATTGAATAATGAGCCCGTAACTGCTCTTTTAGATTCAGGCAGTGTTTGTTCAATTATTTCGGCTGAATGCTATTCCAAATTAAAATCTATTTGTAAACTTCCTGATTTTTGTTCGTCTTCGGTTCAATATAATTCGGCCAACTCATCTCCATTAGAAATTTTACGTTCTCTGTATGCCAAGATCCGCATTTTGAAATTCACTTGGAAAATAAAACTGTGGCTAAGCACTTGTCTTGCCCCATTATATTGGGAGCTGATTTCATGTCTCACACCGGTCTAGTGCTCACCCTTCAGAGCAAGTCGTGCACTTTCAAATTTGATAGTAATTACAAAATCCCTTTGTTAAAATGTAGTTCTGTAACATGTTCATCTATTTCACCTACCCAAGATGAGATGTTGTTAGATCTTAGACATCTACCTGAGGAGCAGGCTGATAGTATTCGTAAGTTGTGTCGGTCGTTTCCAGAGGTTTTCTCTGATACTCTTGGTGTCACTGACCTTATCGAATACAAGATCGAGGTTACGGATTCGATTCCTGTCCGTTTTCCACCTTATAGGCTATCTCCACCTAAAATGAAGGCATTGAAAGAAATCATAGATCAGATGCTAAAAGATGGTATTATTCGCCCCTCTAAGTCCGCGTATTCTTCGCCTATTTTTCTAGTCCCGAAACCCCAAGGTGGCCTCAGGCCTGTGATTGATTATAGGGCTCTCAATCGGAAGGTGGTGTTACAATCTGTGCCCCTTCCAGACCTTCACTCTTGTTTTTCATGGTTTCGTAAGGCTAAGTTCTTTACCATCTTAGATCTTAACCAGGCGTATAATCAGATACCGTTAGCAGAGGAATCTAAACACCTGACTGCCTTCGCCACTGATTGAAATTTGTATGAATACAACCGAGTGTCTTTCGGGCTCCCCACGGGAGCAGCTGTGCTTACGAGACTGCTAGACAGGGTCTTCTCCGACATCAAATTTGAGTACTTGTATCATTACCTGGATGGTGTCGTCGTATTTTCTGAGACCTTTGAAGAACACCTTGATCATCTGAAAGAGGTCCTAAGTCGCCTTCGTAAGGCAGGGTTAACGGTGAAGTTGTCCAAGCTCGCATTCGCTAAGCCCTCCATGTCATTTCTAGGGCATATTGTGTCGCCCGATGGTGCCGCAGTAGATCATTCTAGGACACAGGCCATCCGTGATTTCAAACCCCCCAAGGACATCAAGGGGATTGCTAGATTCATTGGTATGGTGAATTTCTTCAGGAAATTTATTCCAAATTTCGCCAATAGAGCGGCGCCCTTGAACTAACTTCGTAGGAAAGGCGTCAAATTTGAGTGGGGGCCTTCTCAACAAGCCGCTTTTGAAGATCTCAAATTAGCTCTGTGTAATGCCCCTGTTCTCGCCATGCCTGATTTCTCGAAGAAATTCATCGTCCAAACCGACGCGTCGTCGTCGGCAGTGGCTGCGGTCCTTCTTCAAGAGACCGAACTAGGGAGGCGACCCATCGCCTATGCATCTAGGACTCTTTCGGCTCAAGAAGCCAAGTATTCCATCTATGAACTTGAATGTTTGGCTGTCTTGTTTGCTCTAGAAAAGTTCCGCCTTTATCTGGAACATGTCAAGTTCGATTTGGAGACTGATAACCAAGTCTTAAGCTGGGTCTTAGGTAGGCCGCGTCGTACTGGTCGTGTAGCCCGGTGGGCCATCCGAATTTCGGCCTTCCAATTTGACGTTAGACATATAAGAGGTACTGAAAATGTTGTGGCAGACGGACTAAGCCGTATGTTTTCTAATGAGGTAGAGACCCCTGAACAGGTTGATCGTTCTTCACCTCCCGAGTCCATACTACCTGAGGTTAATGCCATTCTAACAGATGCTCCCATGCTCTTTAGGGATATTGAAAAATATCAACGTGAAGATCCGACGCTGGCTCCTATAATGGAAACCCTTTCTTCTGGGGAACACGTCGTCCCTTATGTATTGAGGAATGGTGTTTTATGTTGCCCGTCGAGGCATGATCAAAAGATGAAAGTCGTAGTTCCAGCTGTTCTTGTACCAATGATCTTCAAGTACTACCATGAGACCCCATTGGGGGGCATTTAGGCATCTTCAAAACTCGAGAAAAGATCCGTGAAATGTTCATCTGGAAGGGTATGGACGGAGAAATCCGTGAATTGGTAAAATCTTGTAAATCTTGTTGGCTTAGTAAACCTACCATGTCCACTAAGCAAGGGCTTTTGTCTTCTCATCAAGCGTCGCGCCCCATGGAACGCCTGTATATTGATTATGTAGGACCTTTCCCCCAGTCAAAGGGGAATTCCAACTAGTTCATCCTTGTGTGTGTAGATGGCTTCACAAGATTTTCTTGGTTATTTCCGACTAAGCTGGCTACCGCTCTGTCCACTATTTCTTGTTTAAATTCTATTTTTGCTTCTTTTGGTCCGTGTCAATATATTGTGTCCGATAATGCTAAAGCTTTCACATCCAATCTCTTTCGTATATTTTGTTTTGATTTGTCCATCTCTCATGTGACTACTTCTACTTATTATACTCAACCATCTTTAGCTGAACGGGTCAATCGTAACCTGAGGTCGGCTCTTATTGCCTATCATCACGACGATCATTCTAGGTGGGACACGTCCCTGCGTTGGTTAGCTTTTGCTTTGAATTCGGTGGTTCATGAATCTCATAAGTGTACTCCAGAATCTTTGATGTTTTTTAAGTTTGTTCCCAACACCCCGCTCTTTAACCTTTGGTCTCTTAACGATATTCTACCTGAGACAATAGATCCAGATAATATTAGAGATCTTTGGAAGAAGGCCAAGGCCAATCTGAAAATTTCTCATGAAAATGTTAGAGAAAGATATGATCGTGGACGGAGACCCACCAATCTGAAGGTTGGCGACCAGGTTATGGTCAAGAATTTTGTTCCCGTGGGCAAGCTTTCCCCCAGATTTCATGGGTCGTGCATCATTTTAGATTTCCTTACCCCGGTGACGTTGTTACTAAGCAATCCAGCCACCGAGAGGATATTTAGGGTTCACGTGTCACAGGTGAAACCTGTATAATTTCCGTGCTAACCTTGTCTTTATAACTTTGTAAGAATCCTGAAGGTTATATTTTTAGTTTCAATTTAAGGCCTTCTGCCTCTTATTGTTTTACATTTGGCTGAATCTCTCTTGTATAAATTGTGTGAAACCTTCCCTAAAGTTACTCTGCTGTCCCCTCCATATGGCCATTACCACGCTCCCGTCTCCTGCTAAACCACACCTGTGGCAAAATAATAAAAGTTTCCACGCCGCTGGCCCCTCAGCCTCAACCACAACGACTGTACCCTAAAAACATTTCTGTCCAACACAAATTCTGCCGCCGAGATCTTACTGTTTCAGTGCCCCTGCAACCGTGCGGCGCCATACCGCCACTGAGGTGGGGTACGGGCCCACTCCACTCCAGCGAGGTCAACCTGGGTACGGCGCGCCGGAGCCCTCCTTCCGGCCAAGGCTGATGTGTGGCGCACCACCCGCAAGCTACTTGTGGACTGTAAACAAACGTCGCATCTGCGGCGTGCAGCACGACTTCCCCTCTCATAGTGCGGGAGAGCGGTATCTCAGGGTACTTAAGGGGTCCGAGCGGCCTCCTCTGGACACAGGCGGCGGCGGCAGGTCTTGCCGTCAAAGTAATCGGCAACTAATGTACTTATTCAGCTACATGGACATTCCATATCCACAATTACTACGTTTTTGGATTCAACTGGAGGACTTAGAAATTTTTTTTCTTCTTCCAAGAATTAAAGTTTTCCTTTGGAATTCAACTACTACAACCATAGAGACCTTTCATCAAAATCTACTACAAAGAAATTCCAAAACTGGATTTTATTTAATCCCATTTATATCAAACTTCTGAGACCTCCGACTACTGAAAAGTTATATTTTTCTCTTCTAAATTCTTCAACACCTCAGCAAAACTTGGACCTTTTTTAAAACCAATTTTTTGTTTTTTTCTGTGTCACCCCTTGGAAGAACTTTTTTTTGGGGGGGGGGGAGGGCTGTACCGGATGGTACACCTCCACGCCGCTAATTCAAATATTGCGCCAGTTGAAACTTCTCTACAGGAGAAAGCCTGAACTTTAACAAACTGTATTAACTCAACGGTTTCTCGGAAGATGTCACTACTGTAAATTTGGTAATTTTGAAGTGTTCTGAACTGTGTCTATTTTGATTTGTGTTTGTTGCTCCGTATCAAGAAGTTTGAACATTCTCTAACAGAGGTCGCTACCCAAAACTATGGTAACACACTCTGGTGCAATGGAATGAACGTTCTTGAAGAAATATTGTATTCCTAAGTTTTATTTTTACTAAATTTTGTTCTGTGGTTTGTGGGTTGGCTATATAAATCCTTTCTTTCCGCCCGTTTTGAATGTAACCAATCATGAATTTACGTAATTAATTTTCCACCAATAAGGTGTTTCTTCCTCGTCTTGTGTAATAGTTTTTGCTGTTGGCCAATAAAAGTTTGTGGGCGGGTTGTTATCATTCATGAAAGGTCTCGAATGTTCCACGAGGGTATATAAACTGCTGATTTTCTTGTCTCGGTGCCACTTCAGTAACATCTTTCTTAGTGTGTGAATATGTAGCAGGGGGCGGGAAGCGTCTCTTTCTTCAAGTAGCAGTTCATCTACAAGGTAATGGCCTGTTAACATCTTCATTTCTTGCTAGCTCAGCAGTTTAACTCTCGGGGAGGGTTCGAAACCTCTAGTATGTAACCTACCTTTTTTAAATGTAAATTCTTTTCTGTCTATCTATAAATTACAAATCTGTAAAGCGGGAATAGAGAGTGCTTCACCCTCTCGAACTCCCCTTCATTTTTGAAAAAGGATGTGACTACGTTTTCATAACCGTTCTTCTCTTCTTCAATGTAGTAAAGTTTTCTCATACGTGTCACCTTCCTAGCTTGGGATTAGCCCCTGTATGATCGGCCTAGCGCCACATAGGTTTTAGACAAAACTTGGTGTAGGAGTGCAAGTTATCGCCTCCATTCAATTTTGTATTTTGGGCCATTTACTTAACCCGTTTGTTTTCCTTCCTGCGAAGGTCCAGTAGATTGGGTACGATATACCCCTGTTTCTTTATTATGCCTTGATGGCAGGTTGTGTAAGAGTCCGTTATTGCCTTTATAGACTTGAAAGATCGAGAGCGGGACAGCTCTTTATAGTGTTGTGGTAAAAGTGCCTTAGAGAGGCTTGAGATGTAAAGTTGGGAGTTAATGCTCCATGTAATTAAGGGTGTTCTGCCCTTTGGTATCTTGTTATTGTGAGCCGAGAGCTCAGAAATTATATTTGGGGCTCGAAGCCCAGATCTTGTAATAACCCCCTAAATCTTGTGATTTCTTTGTACCTGATTTTGGCTTGTTGTTGACTTGTTAAGTTTACAAATTCTATGTCATCATTGTTAAGTTTTGAAAATATAACCTTTGTTAAAGTTTTAAATTAACTTTAATTTTGTAGTTGAGACTTATTCCTGCCCGCACCTTCTTTCACCTCTAACTACCACGGATATCTCCGTAACAATTATTATTATTATTATTATTATTATTATTATTATTATTATTATTATTATTATTATTATTATTATGTCCGCCTCTATGGTGTAGTTTTTAGAATGATTAGCTGCCACGCCCGGAGACCCGGGTTCAATTCCCGGTTCTGCCACGAAATTTGAAATGTACGAGGCCTGGAACGGGGTCCACTCAGCCTCGGGAGGTCAACTGAGTGGAGATGGGTTCGATTCCCTGGAAGTGGTTTTCTGTGGTTTCCCATTTCTCCTCCACATACTGTAAATGCCTGGATGGTATCTAACTTAAGGCCACGGCCGCTTCCTTCCCTCTTCTTCGTCTATCCCTTCCAATCTCCCCATCCCCGCAAGGCCCCTGTTATAGCACGTGAGGCCGCCTGGGCGAGGTACTGGTCATCCTCGCCAGTTGTATTCGCTGTCCCAAAGTATGAAGCTCTAGGACACTGTCCTTGTGTCAGAAGAGGTGGGATCCCTCGCTGAGTCCGAGGGAATAACCGACCCTGGAGGGTAAACAGATAAAGAAGAACAAAGAAGAATATTATTACTATTAATATTATTATTATATTAAAATAAGTAACCCAAGTAAATATACGCGTAAATGTTTCATAGAATATATTAACGATGGGTGTTCTGTACAATTTTATGTACTGTGCACGCTATGTTTAGAGGTAATTGTGAAGGATGTAATCGTATCTTATTCTCTGAGTGCATTCTACAATGAGGAAGCTTGGCGACGACTTTGTCGAAGTTAGTTCGATCTCCTGTTGTCCTTATCAAACTCTCTGAATCCATTCCTCACCAGTCACGTAAGTTACTCAGCCATGACTGGGCCATAGATTAATTTGGCCTTGCAATATTAGTTTTAGGTCGTGATAATGGCTGTTCCTTATAACGTTTTCTACTTAGGCTGTCTTTCATGATAAAAAATAAATCTTCGTCAACGGCGGATAGGAGGTTATAAAGTTGTTTTGGTCCATCTGGAAAGACGTGGGTTTGCTTATCCCTCAGGTGGTTGAGTATTTTGAAAACGAGACGATAATTTCTGGAGAAGTACATAGCCCTCAGATTCTCTTAGCCTACACTAGAAATGAAAATTTACGTAATTTCCTGAGGTGAAGGCGATCGAATATAGCACAAACCACTCCATTTTACAAAGCGTCGAGTTTACGGACAATGGAAAGCTGTTACTTCTACCTCTCCATCGGCTTCCATTGCCTATAAAGAGATCAATATTTTTATAGTGTTACATAATTCGTATCCGTAGCGCACGTCACATGAAAACTGGAAGAAATATTGAGGATGTAATGCAGCCTGAAGGCAACTTTCTAGCAAGGGAGCCTGTCAAAGAATATCTGAAGAGAAACATTATGAGATAATGTAGCTAGTTCTAGAACAGATTTACTCTTGACTCACTTAATTTCGACTTATTCTAACTGCCGTTAAGTTAGTTGATGCCTGCTATGCAGATAGTGGTAAATATATTGCGTCAATAGGTATTCTGCGACATGGTTGGCACTGTGTTTGGTTGTTTTCAGTACTTATGTATGGTATACACGTTGAACGAATACACTTACATATAAATGTACTGTAGGTCTACATTATGGGTTAGGGAGAGTTCCACCACGAGGACTCTGCATGGAGTGTTACCAAAACTGGCAGCGTACAAGGAAGTTCTTTTTACGACTGGGACCTAGGCTCCGTAAAGGAGGACAGCTACCAGTCCCTTCACAAACAAACAAAAAAAAAAGCACATGTAACATTGAGACGTGCTCGGTGAGGTACAAGAAGATATTATACCCGAGGAAGTTACGATAATCCACTAGCCTTAGCGCGACAGATAATTCGCAGTATACGATACTCACGACCTAGCACTTAATATGTCTACAAAGACAAGAATCTCCATTTACATTATCTAGCGTGCAACAGTTTCACTCAGAAGACCCTTCCTGCTGACTAAAATGCTTTGAGTGGTTACTCGAAGATTACAACGATCTCCACTTCAATGAAGTTATATGTTCTACTTGTGAAGCTTGCTCTAGAGAGACAGAATACTAAGTACGCATATTGGACTTCACTGGACACCAGATAACCCTCACGCCGTTGGTGAGTGTGCGTGTAAAGTGCGATATTTTGTTTGTGCCTGGATGTAAGTCATAAATGAATTTGTCATAAGCACACACCTCCATACCGGCTGTTTATATGCTTGGTTATTTGATTCATTGCACAAATTCGTACTGCCGCAAATATTGGAAGAGGTTCCATTGAGCACACTACATAATGTGGTACAAGCACGACGGGACGCCTGGACATCTGGGATATGTCAGGCGACGGTGCAATATTGCATAATGTTCACTTGGATGTAATCTGCCTAGTTCAAGTCTCTATTGCTGCAGAGGAGTATAATTTTGACCAGCTACTGCAGTGATAAAAACAGAGTCCAATAATGGCGTCATCACCATCCTGACTTTACAGATGAGCCCATTGTAGAGTTGAGGAGGAATTCAGTAGAAAAGGGACTCAACCCACGTTTGCTCCGAGCGTCAATGATTCCTCCTATCAGTTATCTGCTACTATTTAACAACTATTAAATAATCTTCTAAATTAGTAATACCATTGTGCCGGATGAATGGTTCAAATGGTAGAGTTATGGATTTCTAAGTCCTAGAGGTCATACCTATAATCTAGCTTAGGTGATATTCAAATGTGTTTAAAATTTAAAGCATCATGTCGCTCGAAAGAAATCTCCTTAATTGCAAACGATATCCAGTTGACAAGGGAGATATGTTCAAAGTAGGAAGGATCATTTTAAGTAATTCTCTTAATTAACTGTTTTAACCTGAACCAATTAAGTCTATGAACTGATGAACTGAAAAATTCATAAATAAACTGGATACATTGTCTCCGAATGAACTAAAATAACTGCACGAAGGTAAACATGCGTAATATCCCCTGAAACTAGTTGACGTTCCCAGTGGTTTTTGATATACTGAATATATTTCCCTTGCTGAAATTGGTTCTTCAGGTCACAAGAGATACAATAAAATGACAACAAAAGTTCAAATGTTATCGAAATGCTTTGTTAATCTTCAACATTATTTGTGATAAAACAGAAACAATTTGCCTTACTTATATACCATTTCGGAGAATATCAAATGCTGGTGCTGTACCTTAACTAAAGTCACAGCTGCTTCCTTCCGATTCCTGACCCTTTCCTATCACACGGTCGCCATAAGACTTACCTGCATCTGTGCGACGTAAAGCCAATTGTAAAAACGAAAAATAACACAAACACACCGTTGTTTTCAGCGAAAATATTGAAATAATGAAAATATGGAAATAAACTTTCAACGTACTAGGTCGTGTTCAATATACAGGGTGGTCGCAAACAACGTAAACCGGGTATATGAACGTTAGAGGTTTGAAATAAATAAATCGATACCTTGCACCGCTCTTATTCTATCAGCTGTTGAAGGCAAGCTCACAGCGTGTTTGTGCTTAAAGCTGATTTCTAGGCATGACTCACAAGTCATTCTTACGTCATGTGTAGATTTAGCAACACTGCAACCCAAAGCCCATTTGAATTCGCCCGCGAAGCGATCTGATTGGCTAAATTCAGCAGCTGATATAATGACAACTGTGAGAGATATCGAATTATTTCTTTCATATTATTTATCAGCATGGCCAACCCACTCACACATCTAGGCAACGTTGTTTCCGACCATCTTGTATAGAGTACATCTTGAAGAGATGTTAAGTTACAAAAATGGCCAACTATTCAACAATGGGACGTGAAATCGGAAGGGTGTGGTTTCGTATCCCACTGCTGTCCGGTTGGCCATTTTTGTTATGTACTTAACCTCTCTAGTCCGCTGATCTGAAAGGTTGCTGAATGTACTCAAGAGGACCTAATACATTGAATGTATATTTCGAGTACAAAACCGTCGTAAAAATAAAATATTGAATAATTACCTTTCTTCTTTTCGACGTAAAAACTTAGGAAATAACTGAAAAGAACAGAAGGTTCGGAGGATCCTAATTTTGAATTCAAACCAGGTCTGGAATTTTAAGGCATTCCTCTGACGCTGGGAGTGGGTCTGTATTAGTCCCAATCGACATCTCTTCATACACAAACAGCACATTAATAAAACATGTAATTGGCATTCGATCCCGTTACATTTTATTATCTGTCATACCTATCACTGAATCTCGGGCGTCCCCTGAGGAAGGCCTCCGTTGGCAAGACCCGCTCAACGTGAGAGTGTGCTAGGATTTCCATCACACGGGTAGCGATGGCTAAAGAAGCTAACTCTCAATTCCTTTCTTGCAACACTCAATGTTGTCCCACTGCCTGGACGGTAAAACGAGCTAGTAAATGTCTTCCAAAACCTATGAATCGATGTACTGTATGTGCAGCACAGGAAATACAACGGAGTGGAAATAAGTCATATACCAGTAACATCGATTGTGGCTACGAAGTAATTTACAGTGGTACCTCTGGAACAACTGGCAATATTGGCAATTTATCTGTCTCCGAAGTTCTGCAATATGATGATTGCCTGATGAAAATTGATTTACCGCAGATGGGGAGGAACAATCTTCTCTTTCAGGCCAAACAACTTCAACAACCAAATATGCCGTTTGTGCTACAATTTACGGACAGGTTGCTGAAGTGCTCCCAGAATACCTGAATGGGCATGGAGATCGCAGAGAGTAGGACTCTGCTGCCAATGGCAGGCATGGGTATGGAGAAAATAACAATTCTCATTATGGCACGAGCTCATGATATACTTTTCATGAACCGTGATTCACATCAAATCACGCACTACAGCGGCATAAATATAACGCAGATTGAGTACATCCTTGTCAAACTTCGTGAACTCAAAAAGTACTCACTGCAATTGAAGTGCCGTATGAGACAGTCATGACGCAACGTCTTCCACTGATCTGAAAACTGCGCATCAAGTCACTATCAAATCTGCACAAAGAACGACCTGGATCAACGAGAAAAGCATGATGGCATTCCAAATAAAAGGAGGCCTACGTCGTTGCATGAATGACACTATTACCGATTAACAACGTTGGAAGAAAGCTGAATGAAACTAAACTGGATGATCATGAAGCTACTCGTGTCATTCTTAGAACAACAAAGCCAGGACATCAGCGGATCGATAGATATAGTGGCTTCTGAACGATAATGTCAAAGACGCAGTATGCAAAATGAAAATATTGTACCATGAATTTCTAGTCTACGAAACACGGTCTTGTTGGAGTGTGTACAGAACACCCAATAGTGAAGAGAAAAAGATGCTGGCTACGACGCAATTCGCACGGTTATAGATCTCTGCGCAATACTTGACACGCGTAAAGGAAAGCGAGTAAACTACCGAGTCGCTAAACTGCAAAACGTAATATATCTTTTGATTCTACGGTATCAGTGAAGGAATTGATAACTTGCTGGTTAATTGGAGAAAAATGAGAGAACACCTGCAAAATTACTTCCAGAAGATCTCGACCGAATAATTAAGTTACCTTCCAATTCAGACCACTTTTGTTGTCCAAGGACATGAGAAAGAAATTGTAGTCTAAGAGGTCTAGGCTGCTTTGAAGGAAAGTAAGTTAGGAAAAGCTATCTGTACAAATGACCTTCCAAAAGAACTATGGTATTCTCACTATTGGGATGCAGTAGGATGTTTAAAACAGGTCTTCAACCAGGTTGTCAAACAGGGACAAAACCCGACTGGATGGGAACGAAGCATCACCATAGCAAAGTTTAAAAGGAAAGGAAGGTCCATTGAGGCCTAATCCGGCTGCTGTGTTCCGCTTTAAGGTCCTTGAGCGTGATTTGGACAAAACTATTCGTGCGAGCATTACGTTTAGAAACAGCCAAGATGTATTAGTAAAATTTTACAGTACGAGATGCAATCCATGTTGCAAGGCTCTTAGTCGAGATATATCGTGAGAAGGACAAATCGTTTCATCTCGAAATCCTGGACCTCGAGAAGACATTCGATCGGATACCGCACAGCCTCCTCTGGCTAGCACTTCGAGAATATGGTGTACCAGAATGTTTCGTCAACTGGGCGCAGCTTCGTTATGCAGAACCGAGGAGCTACGTCCAAGCAACTGCAGTACCATTCAAAGATTTTCCCTTCCTAGCTGTGCACACCAATGTTCCGCCCTATCACCGCTCTTGTTCAAACCGTGGTCCCATCTCTATGATGACGATGCTGTATGAGCTGCAGAAAACAATATTATCGAGTGATAGAGCGACGGAGCTATAGACCGGCGCAATACGGCCTGCGCCTCAGCAAGAAGAAAACTAAGTACATTATGTCAGACGCACACAAAACGGGAAGCATCAAAGTAGACATTGACGACCTGCTGACCTGTTGCAAGTGAGAAAGTTTAAATACCTTGGTTGGAAAAAAACTCTGATGACTGAATCGTACAAAAGAACAACACGAGGATTAATGCAGCCTGGATGAAGTGGCGAACAGCAACCGTAGTCACTTGCTATCGGAGAATGAAAGATAGTCTAAAATCAAACATCTACCGTACTGGGAAACCACGGAAAGCCATCTTCATGCCTGCCGACAGTGGGGTTCGAAACCACTATCTCCTGAATTCAAGCTCAGAGCTGCGCGCCCCTAACCGCACAGCCATCTCGCTCAGTCGTGCCATTTTTAACTGTCGGATATTATTTATTCTCCTCTCCTTACCGTGGAAATTTTTGTTTTATGAAATTTCTTGTTCAACATAATTTTTAGTAATATTGTTTTTCATTTAATTTTTTGTAGAATTCTCTGTTGTTCTTATATATAAATTCTGTTTTAATTTACTTGTTATCCTGCTTTAAGTAAGCATTGCCACCATGGTATTTCACAATTGCAACTGCAATGTATTTTTAATAATGACAACACTTGTAGCATATTTCCAATACAATATTGTCAAGATTTTTCGAATTTAATTGGAATTAAGACATTTTAAGGTCGTAAGTAACAGTCCTAGCCTGTGAACCATGTGACCTTGCCGCGGTGGGGAGGCTTGCGTGTCCCATTGAAGCACATAGCCGAGCCGCAGGTGCAACCATATCGGATCGGTATTTGTTGAGAGACCAGACTAAGGAATGCTTCATCGAAAGGGGGGTAGCAGCCTTTCGGAAGCTGCAAGGGCTGCAGTCTGGATGATTGACTGCTATGGCCTTGTAATAATACTCAACATGGCTTAGGTGTGTTGATGCTGCTACACGGCTGAAAGCAACGGGAAACTACAGCCGTAACTAACTCCCGAGGGCATGCAGCTCTTTCTGTATGAATGGTGTACTGATGATGGCTTCCTCCCGGGTAAAATATTCCGGAAGTAAACTAGTCCCCCATTCGGATCTCCGGGTGGGGACTATACGAGAGGGGGCGATCAACAGGAAGATGGATACTGACATTCTGCGAGTCGGAGCGTGGAATGTTAGAAGTTTGAATCGTTGTGGTAGGTTAGAGAATCTGAAAAGGGAGATGGATAGACCAAAGTTAGATGTAGTTGGTATAAGTGAAGTACGTTGACAGGAAGAACAGTATTTCTGGTCAGGCGACTACCGAATTATCAACACAAAATCAAACAGAGAAAATGCAGGAGTTGGTTTAATAACGAATAAGAAAATAGGGCATTGGGGAAGCTACTATGACCAGCATAGTGAAAGAATTATTGTCGTCAAGATAGACACCAAACCAATGCCCACCACAATAGTGCAGGTCTATATGCCTACTAGTTCAGCGAATGATGAAGAAATCGAAAGAATATACGAGGAGATAGAAGATTTAATACAATATGTAAAAGGTGACGAGAATCTAATTGTGATGGGAGACTGGAATGCAGTGGTAGGCCAAGGAAGAGAAGGTAGTACAGTAGGAGAATTTGGATTGGGACAAAGGAAGGAAAGAGGAAGTCGGCTGGTTGAATTCTGCACTGATCATAATTTAGTCCTTGCCAATACTTGGTTCAAACACCACAAACAACGGCTTTATACGTGGACGAGACCTGGAGATACTGGAAGGTATCAAATAGACTTCATTATGATAAGGCAGAGATTCAGAAACCAGGTGTTGGATTGCAAAACTTTCCCAGGAGCAGACGTGGACTCCGACCACACCTTGTTGGTCATGAAATGCCATCCGAAGCTGAAGAAATTGAAGAAAGGAAAGAATGCAAAAAGATGGGATCTAGACAAGTTGAAAGAAAAGAGTGTGAGGGATTATTTCAAGTAACATGTTGCAAAATTATGAAATGAAAAGGCTGAAGGTAACACAATAGGGGAAGAAAACTGAAGTCAGCAGGGCTGCTGAAGAAACGTTGGAAAGGAAGAAAAGATCAACTAAGTATCAGTGGATAACTCAGGAGATACTAGACCTGATTGATGAACGACGAAAGTAAAAGAATACTAGAAATAAAGAGGGCAGAAAATAATACAATGGACTAAAGAATGAAATGGACAGAAAGTGCAAGATAGATGAGGAAGACTGGCTGAAGGAGAAGTGCAAGGATGTCGAAGGTTGTATGGACCTAGGAAAGGTAGATGCTGCATACAGGAAAATCAAGGAAACCTTTGGAGAAAGGAAATCTAGGTGTATGAATATTAAGAGCACAGATGGAAAGCGACTTCTAGGGAAAGAAGACAAAGCAGAAAATGGCAGTAACATATCCAACAGTTGTATCAAGGTGAAGATGTAGATAATTTGGTTCTGAAACAAGAATAGGCTGTTGATGCTGATGAAATGGAATACCCAGTTTTGAGGTCAGAGTTTGACAGAGCTGTGAGTGACCTAAATAGGAAGAAGGCACCTGGAATTGATGACATTCCCTCTGAATTACTGACTGCCTTAGGAGAAACCAGCATGGCAAGGTTATTCCATTTAGTGTGTAAGATGTATGAGACAGGAGAAGTCCCATCCGATTTTCGGCAGAATGTTGTTATACCTATTCCCAAGAAAGCCGGTGCTGACAGGTGTGAAAACTATCGCACCATTAGTTTAGTATCTCATGCCTGCAAAATTTTAACACGTATTGTTTACAGAATAATGGAAAAACAAGTTGAAGCTGAGTTGGGAGAAGATCAATTTGGCTTCAGAAGAAATGTAGCAACACGTGAAGCAATCCTGACTTTACGTCTGATCTTAGAGGATCGAATCAAGAAGGACGAGCTCACGTACATGGCATTCGTAGATCTAGAAAAGGCATTCGATAATGTTGATTGGACCAAGCTCTTTAAGATTCTGAAAGTGATTGGATCAGATACCGAGAACGAAGAATTATCTGCAATCTGTATAAAAATCAGTCTGCAGGGATAAGAATCGAGGGCATTGAAAAAAAAAGCAGCAATCCAGAAAGGAGTGAGGCAAGGCTGCAGTTCGTCCCCCACCCCCCACCTCCTTTTCAATGTGTTCATAGAATAGGCAGTAAGAAAATCAAAGAGAAATATGGAAAGGGAATCTCAATCCAAGGAGAGGAAATCAAAACCTTGAGATTTGTCGATGATATTGTTATTTTATCTGAGACTGCAGAAGATCTCGAGAAGTTGCTGAATGGTATGGATGAAGTCTTGGGTAAGGAGTACAAGATGAAAATAAGTAAGTCCAAAACAAAAGTAATGGAGTGCAGTCGAACGAAGGCAGGTGATGCAGGAAATATTAAATTAGGAAATGAAGTCTTAAAGGAAGTAGATGAATATTGTTACTTGGGTAGTAAAATAACTAACGATGGCAGAAGTAAGGAGGACATAAAATGCAGATTAGCACAAGCTAGGAAGAGCTGACTTAAGAAAAGAAATTTGCTCACTTCAAACATTGATATAGAAATTAGAACGATGTTTTTGAAGACTTTCGTGTGTAGCGTGCGATTGTATGGAAGTGAAACATGGACGATAACTAGCTCAGAAAGAAAGAGAATATAAGAACTGTGGAGGATGACCAGTACCTCGCCCAGGCGGCCTCACCTGCTATGCTGAACAGGGGCCTTGTGGGGGGATGGGGAGATTGGAAGGAATAGACCAGGAAGAGGGAAGGAAGCGGCCTTGGCCTTAAATTAGCTACCATCCCGGCATTTGCCTGGAGTAGAAGTGGGAAACCACGGAAAACCACTTCCAGGATGGCTGACGTGGGAATTGAACCCACCTCTACTCAGTTGACCTCCCGTACCACTTTTCGAATTTCGTGGCAGAGCCGGGAATCGAACCCGGGCCTCTGGGGATGGCAGCTAATCACACTAACCACTACACCACAGAGGCGGACTTAAAGAACTCCTTTGGTATAAAATTCCGATACCTTCTCGGCTGATGACATATAAGGATTTAAACAATAAGTGTTCAACATCTCTTCAATTGCTCTAAAATTTAAGGGACAACGAAGCACAAACATATATTTAAAAGTAGGGCACTTTGCTGTGAGGGGCTAGCTGGTCGAGACGGTAAAGGCGTGCTCGGTGTCCGCGGAAGGACATGGGTTCGAATCCCCATCAGGAAGTCATAAAATTTAAGAAACATCCGGAGCTGCACATGGTCCTGAGATTCAGTTAGCCTACACCAGAAATGAGTACCAGGTTAATACTTGGGGGCGAAGGCGACCGGGCGTAGAGCTAACCACTCTACCCCATCAAGTGCCGAGGTTACGGATAGTGGAAGCCTTTACCTTCCACCACTCCAAAGGCGTACATGGCCTGTACGGGGATGACTGTGCACACTTTGGTCTGGCAGTAAATCAGAAATGTAGAAATAAAAGACCATTGCGAAAGTGACCTTTTTTACATTTAATGCCTTCTAGGAGGCGATCCAGATAGGGAAGGAGCTCATTTGTTAATGTAAATTTAAGAACAACTAGGAGCCTCATCTAGTACTTTTCAGTGCTTTTATTTCTTTCACGAAGAGCTACAGTCATGGAGAAGCCCGACTTCGCTCAGAGGATAGCCACCAGAACCGACCATGGGAACTCATTCCTGCCGTCTCTGATGGTGTACCACCGTGAAGGTCGTTATGATAGACACTAGGAATCGTACCATCTGATCGTGTACCAGGCCAAGTTACTGTCGTATGGTGGTGACGATCCAATCAGGATCATTGAGGCTTTCCTAACACAGCCGATAATAATCCGGATCGAGGACCCTGAATGCATCGAGTTCTACAAGGGGCATCATTCTCTTTCGTTTTTCTTTTCAGATTACCCATCTTGCCTGATATAAGAACCAGGCCTGAGGGCAAAAGAAAACAGGAAGCAGCCGAGCAGACACAGCTGGACGAGAAGATCACCCCCCACCACCACCATCACCACAACCACCACCACCATCATCACCACCACCACAAGGTGGGACAAGGTGCTTAAGCACAAGTTGTTTCGTACCAACTCCTGTCCCGCAGCTTCTGAGGAGGCCGTGAAAGGGGACGCACTCAGGTGTCGCGATAGAGCGACTCCGGTCCTGTGGTCGTGTTTCCCGAGTGGAGGCTGAGGCCTAAGGCCGTCAAAAAGGAAAGTCCACCATCAGTACCGCACTACCACTACCAATATGTAGGACGGCGCCCAGGATAGCGGGTGGCAGCAATGAGGTGGATGCGGACGCCCAATCTCGTTTGGAGGCTGCTATACAAGCCTCACGGTCTACCAGTGCCAACCCCTGCAACATTGATGTCTGGCTGTGCTCATCAGGATGGGTAACACAGCGGGTCTCAGCGCCCAAGGCCACCAAAGAGTGAGAAGAAGAAGAAGAAGAAGAAGAAGAAGAAGAAGAAGAAGAAGAAGAAGAAGAAGAAGAAGAAGTTACAGCCCGTGCCGTATCGGCCTCTAGGCCTTGACGTGCGACACTTCCAGGACGAAGCCTCATCCACCACCGAGGAGACAGCTAGAACAGGAAAACGCCGCCCCCACATCGGGAAAGAGAAGAAGTCGGCCCACCGGGAGAGGACCACCCCGCAACTGCATCTAAGGAGGCAGTCGAAAGAGGGACCAAACAGGAGAGGACGCCGGCGATAATCAGATCCCAAATACAGAACATACTGTTCAGTTCAAACGTAAATAAACGCACACAGCCCATTTCACGTCACAGAGTTCTTTGTTTTGATTAAATACGCATAGGCCTAGTATTACTGTAAAATAGATAATGTTATATATCATCGAAGTGTATTTAATTACGAAGACTGTGAACGTGTAATTTACTTCATAAGTCTTTAACACAGACTTGCCTTCTGCTTTACAAGTCGCGAAGCTGTATCAACAGCAGCGAGACCGCTCCAAGGCCAGCAATATTTCGGGAGATTACTGTTGCAGTCTTTCAACTTTACAATCATTATTCAACCGCAGGATGTCCCTTGTTAACAGCAAGTAAAATTGAATTTTACGTTACGTAAAGACACATCACAAGTCACTCGTTTTAAGGATTTATTCAAGAGATTCTCAACAACACAGTTGAGCAAGAAAATATGTATATAACGCTTTTATCTGTAGTAATTACGGAGCATACGTTTTTACAAAGAACCTTTTGATGAACATTATGACAAACAGTCACAGTTTTTGCATATAAAAGAACTTTTAATATCAGTAGATACCAACAAGATTCTCCAACAACCAACTTCCCACACCCCTCCTCCCCACTATTTAGCTCATTACAGTATTACCTTAATAAACCAATACCGAGGTCGATAGCTGCAGTCGCTTAAGTGCGGCCAGTATACAGTAATGGGGAGATAGTGAGTTCGAGTCCCTCTGTCGGCAGCCCTGAAGATGGTTTTCCATGGTTTCCCATTTTCACACCAGGCAAATGCCGGGGCTGTACCTTAATTAAGGCCACGGCCGCTTCCTTCCACTTCCTAGACCTTTCGTATCCCATCGCCGCCGTAAGGCATATCTGTGTCGGTGCGACATTAAGCAAAACAGAAAAAAAATGCAATACTTTTTAAGTTTTTAAGCTTGACTTTTAGAGTAGTTTAGAAAAGCTGCGCTTTAATTCAATTTTATTGTTTTCAATTGAGCAAGGACACTTGTAGCTGATGATATTTGTATAAACATGTACTACTAACTGAAGAAATTGCTTAAGGCAGAGAGAGAGTTTTATTAAAGAAAGAAATCGCAGTCCTCCAGTGAGGGAGACCATTCAGATCCGGAATACAGTCAATATTACAATTTCAATGCAGTTTACAAACATCAAAAAGTGCAATTGTAATTTTTAGTACTCTTATTAGCTTCTTTTTTCCAGGGTTAACGGGGGAAGAATGTTAATCACGTTCTCAGGTATACATAGAAATGAATAATATCGGTAAGGCGGAATAAATATTTAATTTAAATTTATCAAACACCTTCTGCTCTTAACCCGCCTGCCGCTGCTGACAACATACAACCACCTCTCTCATACACTTTCAACGAATATTGAGTTCGGCTCCGTGGCTAAATGGTTAGAATGTTGGCCTCTCGTCTAGGTGGTTCCAGGTTAGAACTCTGTGGTATCGAAGACCCAGGAGAGCGATAGCACGCAAGGGACGATAATCCTCCCTTGCAACATCGTTGTCATCGGCCCCATGCATAAAGTGTGAAAGAACTATTTTCTGATAATTTTTGCTAATGTGATGCCTGTACTAACGAATACATAAGTAATTCATTGGTTTAGTCTGGCCATAGCCTGCGTGTATGTCGGGAAACAATTCGTATTCATCTAGTGTTGATGTGAGCATAATAAAGGGGCAAATTTTAATGGTATTCAGGTGCACAATATCCGCTTCCCAGAAGATACTGCTATCCCAGCTAATTCTGAAAAGAATATGAGTTATTTGCTAAGAACATTCACTAAATCCTTAGGAAAATGTTAACTAAAAATAAATATAAAGGAAACAAAATTCATGATAGTAGACAAAAGGAATCATACAGCCAGAAAGAACTTAAAGTTAACTCACCGATAGAATAATTCACAGAATTCTCCTATTTGGGTAGTGTTATTTCCCCTGATAACAGGTCCATTCCGGAAATCATAAAAAGAATAGTGGTAGCAAATAAAGCCTCTCAAAATAAGAAAACTTATTGATAAACAACCATCTTAGAAAATAATTCCTCAAGACCTTTCTTTGAAGTTTGCTACTGCATGGATGCGAAACCTGGACATTAGAGAACAGGAAGAAACACAGCTTGAGGCTGCAGAAATGTAGTTTTGGAGCAGAATTAAAAAATAAGCTGGATGGATCAAAAAGCAAATGACCTTGTTTTAAAAAGCATAAGGAAGATCAACAGTAATTATTTATTAATTACTATAAAGAAGAGCAAAGCAAAGTTCCTTGGACACGTACTGAGAAATGACTCTGTTCTCCAAACAATCATCGAAGGTAAAGTACCGGAAAAAAGGACCCAGGGGACGACGAAGGATGTTATACATCAGGAACTCCGTTGGTGAACTGGCATATGGTTCACATAGCAACATGAAGAGGCTAGCAGAAGATCATCAGATGTGGCTACAGGACAAGGCATTGCCTTTAGTAGACCATGATGATGAGAATTGAAGTGAGAAGCCACAAAAATCATTTTGTGGACAGACAAAAGTCGAATTTTAGCAAATATTTTCAGCCAGTGCACTCTTTTGTAGTCTCTTAAACAAGAGAGCCAGGAATGGACCTCAGGCCATGATGCAGCAATATGAGGAAGTGATAAATAGGAATTTCGAAGGATACATAACTGAAAAACATCAGAAAACCAATAGTGTTTCGCAAGGCTTGGATAATAATCCCGTCTAACGTAAATGGACATCGGGGAAATCGGAGAAAACCTATTTAACAACAATCATCATAATAATCCGTACTCATGTTCATGGCAATAGTGTAATACTACTAGCAGTGTCGCGGATCTGTCGCCTTATACTGCATCTGTAGTATGCGTGGCCTCACGAGCTTCCACCTTCCCCACTGTGGTTGAACGTTTGCTGCCACAATAATCACGAAAAGTGTTTGTAACTGGCCTCCTTTTGTTCATTATCTACCCTCATGGATGCTGTAGTGGTAGGGTCTATCCATACCCAGAATGACATAAACCATTTCCTATAGGGAACAGTCATCTTATTCATGAGCATGCATAAACTAACTACCTACTTCTATTCCGTCATGATAGACGTCAATTTCATGTCCTTTATTTAAATATATTATAATGCAAGTAGGCAGTACCATCTTCTCCTGACGTCAGCCGCTGTTGAACAAGCGTGCTACTGCATAATTAATTGGGGCCAGGATTGAGAAGCAAGGCCTACTTGGTCCTTCTGAAATTAAAGTAGAAAAGCCGTGAAGAACTACTTCTAGGATGACCGAAAGATATGGAGACTCCTGAATATAATGGAATTGAAATGAAGCCCATGCTTAGCTCGTAAACCTGGATCCGCCGGATTGTTTTCACTTGCACCACCGAAATGATAATAATAATAATAATAATAATAATAATAATAATAATAATAATAATAATAATAATAATTTCTTCTATCCTCCGTCCAAACAAGAGTATCTTAAAGACCAGAAGCCGTAGGAATCTGCAGGTTTGTATGTAGTCAGCCCCTAACCGCGAATGCTTGGTGAATGAAAATTCCCTTTGGAGGCTCGGTCGGACGATTTCCCATGGGCGCACATATTATACTACCGTATAAGTTCTGTTTCAAACCTGACTTCATCAACTCACCAAGAGCTTGGCACGTAAGGGAAACATATCAATAGTACTTTGTTCACTGTTGCTGATCACTTCATTAAGTTATTTCAGTAAACTTTAATTTAGTAACTGACTGACCATTAAAAATGAAATAAAATCGTTGATTTTTCAACGGGTGTTATGCAAATAATAATGATAATAATAATACTAAAATAATAATAGTAATAATAATAATAATAATAATAATAATAATAATAATAATAATCATGCGGGCAAAGTGGCTGAGACGGTTGAGACGCTGGCCTTCTGACCCCAACTTCGCAGGTTCTATTCTGGCTCAGTCCGGTGGTTTTTGAAGATGCTCAAATACGTCAGCCATGTGTCGGTGGATTTATTGACACGTAAAATAACTCCTGCGGCACTCAATTTAGGCACCTCGGCGTCTCCGAAAACCTTAAAAGTAGTAAGTGGGGCGTAACGCAAATGACATTAATAATACGGTAATAATAATAATAATAATAATAATAATAATAATAATAATAATAGCCTAATAATAATAATAACCAAGTAATATAGTCACTAGCATATCACTAAAGCTGCCGGGGCGCAAATCGCAGCCATGCATGTGGGACTTTTGAAATGAAAATTAATTTTCCTGTTGCTCAGACTCTGCGGAAATGGAGATCCTACAGCTGCGATCACGATATCAGCAGTCAAGTTAAACTATAAGTTTCTTCCTGGATGATTGGCTGAGATAGTGGAGCGCTGGCTTTCTGAATATAAGTTTGCAGGTTTGATCCCGAATCACTCCAGTGGTATATCAATGTGATCAAATACGACAGTCACTTATCAGTAGATTTACTGCTACGTAAAATAAATCACGCGGGACAAAATTCCACCATCTCGCAGTTTCTTCTTCCTTTCCGGCCTTTATCCCAATTGGTGTCAGCACAAACGTGGGTTAACTCCAGTTTTACGACCGGATACCCTTCCTTACGCAAGCCATATGTGGAGGGATTTATTCACTATCGCCTATGTCTGTGGAGGGTTCTAAGCGTGATATGTTGTGTGTGTAGATGGTCAAAAACACTCAGTCCTTGATCTGGAGGAATTAAGTATATGTACTTAAAATCCCCGATCCGACCGGACCTCTGAACCGAAGGCTATTATTATTATTATTATTATTATTATTATTAACAAATACATCGCTTTTTGGGAAATATCTCGGCGGCAATGATCATTTACAGTAGTGTGATAATAAGGAATAATTAAAACATAATTTCCCAACAACAACTGCAACAACAAGAGTACAACAAGCAATTACATGGAAAGAAAATATTACAAGGAATGTCATTTGTTTAATATTCTAAACCCAGCATCATCATAAACAAATTAGCACATAACTTAAATATTTCCAGTACTTAACACTACGGCTTACAATCCTATAGGTTGAGCTTACTGCTAGCTTAATATAACAAGTCATAATAAAGGAAAGTTTAAACATAAATTACCGGGCGAGTTGGCCGTGCGGTTAGGGTCGCGCAGCTGTGAGCTGGCATCCGGGAGATCGTGGTTTCGAACCCCACTGTCGGCAGCCCGGAAGATGGTCTTCCGTGGTTTCCCATTTTCACACCAGGCAAACGCTGTGGCCACGGCCGGTTCCTTCCTACTCCTAGGCCTTTCCTATCCCATCGTCGTCATAAGACCTATCTGTGTGGGTGCGACGTTAAGCAAATAGCAAAATAACAAAATAAAGAACAAGAACATAAATTTCCCAACAACCCAAACTACAACATGAGTAGAAAAAGCAATTCCATGGAAAGAAAGTACGCTGACCATTCAGCCAAAGAGACGGATAGCACGTCGGCGAATCTAGAAATCATAAATATTTGTTAGTAATGCCAAACGAATGTAATAATAATAATAATAATAATAATAATAATAATAATAATAATAATAATAATAATAATAATAGTATAAACTTTCAATGGTCTCTAGGTCGAGTATGAAGGAGCTATTGAAAGTAATAATAAAATAGATCAACAGAAACTGTGCAGAAGTAGGCCTACACATCCAGTCGGAATACGTCCAATCTATACGTCCAACTGCGTATGTAAACCGAGATTCGTTCATTTAAGAGGAAATTCATAAGCACAGAACCCCGTGGTATTCGGATGATTGAGTTAAGAAAACATGAGTTGGGATACGAATAAAGACCAACAAATAAAAGATTACATCAACAGCTGTGAAGAAGTTAAATCTCATATGTAACATTCAGGTCCAGAAACGTCACGCGGTTGAGGCCATGGAACGGTTTGGAATAGTGCAAGTTTAATCATCAAGAAGGCGTATGCGAAGTAATGGATTGTATGCGTTAAGAAGATGAATGAATGGCAGAGTGTGTTCCTTTGCGTATTTCCTTGAATGAAGAGAGCGACTGTGTTAGACAAAATGTTCTTCAAATGTCAAAAACAGATGTAAGGGAGATTACAGCGTAGTAATTTTAGTATGAATCATAAAATGCGAACGGAAGTATTATTGTAATATTATAAAATAAGATTTTGTTTTTATGACAATGAATGAGAGAAAAAACATCGAATAAAGTTGATTTAAGAACAGCTCTGGTACATTTTGAGAAGGAATTGATGAGATTATAAAGGATTTTAAGATATTGTAAGGTGTTAAAGAGCTCAAGAACCAATTAAACAACGTTAATATACGAAGGCGAGTGTCGTAAACAAAATTGAGAATTTAAAATCTATTTGGCACTGTACTAATCTATTTTGTACAATTTTCAGGCCAGAAGAACAACAAGATTGATTATTATAATGATGAATCCAATCAAGGCGGAAATGTGGTCCTAAGTCAAGACTGATATCTTGATGGGTCCGAGTTCTGATGGAATAACCACAAGGATAAGGAAATGAATGCCCATGACTACCGCAACCAAAAGGATGGGACGAACACCAGAGTCGTCAAATGATAAGTACCCAGGCATTGTCTTCCTTTATTCTATCTGCAGAGAGTTTATAGTAGTATTAGATTTGTCATCACGTGATGCAGGTGACCTAAAGTGTATACAGCTTGAGTAACCTAACGTGACTGTCATTGTGTATTTGTCAGAGAGTGATAACCCAATCATTAGTAAGAGTAACATTTCGGTTTATGTCAGGTGATAAAGGCAGACAAGTGTGGTAATATTTTATGGAATTTCCTGATACTGTCTGAGTGATTGTAAGAGTCTATTCGTAAATAAGGTAATTTTGAGTACTGCGTATGTAATTCTAGTGGTTGATTATACGTAACTAATGTCAATGTCGAGATCTTCTATAGAATGACTTGTGCTGCATAATAATTTAGTGAAGTGAGAGTATGCTGTCAATTATGTGATGATTTAATAAGCGAATATATGAGGTTTCTCGGGTACATGCGCTTATGTATTTAGAATGATGATGTAGGCATGGTGCACATTTTGATGTGAGATATGGTAAATGTTAGTGTCGTCGAGTATATTATGGTGATGTAAAGTGATTATTATGATAATGTGGTTTGTTGAAATTGATACTACAGTAATGTAGTGAGTCTTCGAGAATGTCAATGAACCTAGATTGGTAATAGTTAAAATGGGATGTTCATCATGCGATTTTTAAAGATTTTCGGATAGGCAAGCGATATAAGTTAATGATAGTATTTTCGAAAGGTATTCCGGAGATATTAAATGTTGAGTGTGTGGAAATCATCGAAATACGAACTTATGACACGGCATGAAGGTAAGACGAGGTATTAACGTATGAATTTGAAAGGATCTTCGATAAATGACACGAATAAACCGAGAAATGTGGTGTTTAAGAGGTTAATGTCACCTGTTGCAGTACGTTAGCATTCAGAGTAGTTGCTTGCCGTAGTTGATATTTGGCAGTAGTATTATTCAAAGGAAATCTTGGAGGAGAGCAGACGCAGTGTGGACATCCCGATGTTACCGTTTACACTGAATATGCCAGTAGTTAGATGTTAGATAGTTAGACAGTTAAATGATCAAAACAGATAGAATATGGGAAGACAAACTGTGGACTGATATTTGACTCAGATGAATGAACAAAGATTTTTGGAGAACTGTGAATAATTCATTATTTTGTGGACATATTTTAGAAATATTGTAATGAATTATTTATGAACTTTAGGAAGTTAACGTCAGATAATGTTTATAATGTTAATGGAAACCAACAAAGATTAATCAGTGTAATTTTTTTATTATTCTCCATCATGTTGTCTAGTCAATTATTATTATTATTATTATTATTATTATTATTATTATTATTATTATTATTATTATTATTATTATTATTATTATTATTATTATTATTATATTTTCTTTCAAGAATAATTAATTAAAGTGGAATATCCTTCCAAAATTTTATTGCGATCTTATCATTTCAAATTATAATTTAATAGCCTTATGCAGTTAGGTAGGACGTAGAAGTTACACTGTGTTTTGAGCCTGACGTTGGAAAAGATATAACCAGTACTCGCCGAATGACCATACCCTGAGTGGAATTTCTTGCGAACCGTTGACACTAGCCGAGGCCTAATTGAAAACAAAACATGTCATTTCGAACTACCCACATCCACGTACGGTTATAATAATAATAATAATAATAATAATAATAATAATAATAATAATAATAATAATAATAATAATAATAATAATAATAATAATAATAATCATCATCATACGGGACTTTTCTCAATTACTTGGGGTCTGCACTGCATATGGACTGGGCACAATTTTGCTATGGATGGGTACCTTTCCTGACGCCAACCTCATGTGGAGGGATGTATTTACTATTGCGTGTTTCTCTGGTAATTCGTTTTGGGATGCCTTGTATCTAAATGAGAATGTGTATATTAAAATGTTCACAAACGCCCAGTCCCCGAGTTATACAAAATTAACAATCCGTGGTTAAAATCGTCGGTTCGGCCGAGAATTGCAACCTTGGCCCTCTGAACCTGAAACTAATTCATCCAAGGAGCCAGACTATAACGCATGTAATATTATTATTTTAATAATAATAATAATTATTATTATTATAATTATACTACAGAGATATAAGCCAAGTCTCTAAGGTAAAGCAGCAATATTTTTCGTTAATCATAATAAATTTTGATCATTTCTTCCTCTTGTGTTGGAACTTGGGTCTAGGTATGTTCCTGGTGGAGTACGTGATGTAAGGCAGCTAACGAAGAGTGACGTGACAAATCCGAACCATCTACTATCACATTAACAGAGTGAGCATGAGTTAATCGATTGGCTCGTCAATGGGTAGGCCAATGTAATTCTGGACCAGCATTCTGCTACGCCTGACAAACAGGAGGTACGTGCTGCAACGTACGTGAGTGGTCGCGCGTTTGCCACTTACAATATTTTTTCCAATAAGCTGGATCGTCTGGTTTCCGTACACAGCAGTGATTGTGAATAAGTGCGGTGTCCCAGCTTGATAGCAAAAGTTTTCAGTGACGACATCTCTACTTGTGCTATAATGCTAAAAACAACATATTTAGATTATTTGTTCCTTGCGCGTCACAAATGAATCTTTTTTTCTTTTTGAACTTCGCAAGAAAGAGAGATTATTTAGCACGTACTGAGGACCATAAGTAATCACGAGGATCCTGGAATTCATAATTCATGGTAAGAATTAAGGCTGCCTCGGGAGAAGCCGATACGACGAAGCTAATAAAATGTTCACATTCACCCCACATAGGGATCTATACAAAAGGTAGTTTTTGAGTGTATATCAGTGTCGGTGCGACGTAAAGCCACTAGCAAAAAATGTTGCTGCGTCATACAGGACATTAGGATTTGTGATGAGGAATGTCAAACATTTTAAATGCCTAAAACCCTGTATACATCACTATATCTCTCTCGTCAGGCCCAAAGTAGAATACGCAAGTGTTGTAGGGAATCCAGCAAACAAAATATATAAGCCTATTGCTCAGATCGGAAAAATCCAAAAGAGATATTTAAAATACTTCCATTTCAAAATCACCGGCAATTATCCACATATGGTACCGTACGACGAACTTCTCCTGAATTTTGAAATATAAAACTTGAAACTGAGGAGACTAAAGGATGACATGAAATTTCTGCACAAAACTGTAACTTATATTATTGACAACCCTGACTTTTTATGCCTCTTGAGCTTTCACGTGCCCCGCTTTAATGCGAGGACAAATGCAACTTTTCAGAATAAAAATATCAGAATAGCCATTCACAAAAATTCTCCACTCTACAGGCTATGGAATGTCTACAACAGTGAAGTTCAGTAAATAATTCTTTAGACTTCTGTTTACCTTTAGACCTGTTTGCACAACAATTCACCATCCCCGTGAAAACTCTGTAGATAATTTGCAATGCTAATTTGAACCACAAAACGTACTTCAAACTTCCTAGATTAAGCCCTATCGCATAAATATAACCATAAGTGTTAGAAGAAAAAATAATAGTTTAGATCTGAAATTTTTATTTTACTCCTTTTTGTAAAGGTTAAATTAGATTAGATGTCAAATATTGTTTCTTTCTCATTGTAACTGTAGTATTAGAATAGTTTAGATATTAGGTTATTAGCCTGAATTAATTCATTGTTAATATATACACGTAAACAATTGCCACTGTAATTGGTATTAGAAAACCTGTAAAGCGCAGTAAATTCATTTATGAGACAGAAGTGTCACCCAATTTCAAGAAGAAGTATGTACTTCCGATATCTAAGAATACAAGTAGTAACAAACGTGAAACACTCCCCATCTCTCCTCATAATAATTTTAACACGAATTATTTACAGAACGGTAGTGGTGTAGGTGACTGCAGTCACGTGCTAGTTCGTGAACCATGGGCAATGGCGGAGTGGCCTGGTATGTGGTATTGGTGTTGCTATACCAATCGCTTCGGAAAATGAGTTGGCATCTCGGAAATATTCTGGGTCATGCCCCTCCCATGTCCAGGTGGCTAGGACTGTGCAATCAATCGAAGGTTCCTAAACCGTCAGGGGTGTGATCCTCACTGGGTCTATGTGTAATTAGGGTAGCATCCTCCTTCACGGTATTTACCTTAGAATATTTTAAGCAAGTCTTGGACTTATGGGAGTCATCCTGACAGTGAACTAACTCATCATGTTACCAGCGTTAGAAATAACAACATGCCACTGTTGAAGGTCATCAGTGCGCTGATCTCTTAACTTGTAAGCGCAACCTAAATGTAGGAGTAGGAAATAAGCGACCGTGGCCTTAATTAAGGTACAGTCCCAACATTTGCTTGGTGAGAAAATGGGAAACCACGGAAAACCATCTTCAGAGCTGCCGACAGTGGGGCGCGAACCCACTATCTCCCGAATGCAAGCTTACAGCTGCGCGACCCTAACCGCACGCCCATCTCGCTCGGTATTTCTAGGACTTGGGGACTGGGTATTTGTCCCAACAGACTCCTCTTCATACACATCACACGAACTAAACATCGCAGTAAAGGCAATGGCGAATTTAACAGTCCAAATAGGGTTGGCGGTAGGAAGAGCATTCGGCCGTAAAAAGGACAAAGTCAAGACAGTTCGCACCCAGATTTCTACCAGGGTGACCGAGTTCGATAGCTGCAGTCGCTTAAGTGCGGCCAGTATCCAGTTTTCGGGAGACAGTAGGTTCGAACCCCACTATCGGCAGCCCTCAAGATGGTTGTCCGTGGTTTCTCATTTTCACACCAGGCGAATGCTGCGGCTGTACCTTAGTTAAAGCCACGGCCGCTTCCTTCCCACTCCTAGTCCTTTCCTGTCCCATCGTCGCCATAAGACCTATCTGTGTCGGTGGGACGTAAAGCAACTAGCAACATCTACCAGGGTGTGGTAGGAAAAGCGGTAGAAATAGGAAGTGTCCATTATTACTCATTTGCAACAGAACTGTGTTCCTACTTTGACTCCATCACTACTTTGATACAATCTAGAATATAGAAGAACTAGAACTCAGTTGTGTGGTCTTTATAAGAGCTACACGGGTAGGGCTACCTGGAGTAGTATTAGGAATAGGTTGGAACCTCCCCTTTACTTATCGAAAAGGTTTCACAAGCATAAAATTAAGCCCAGAAACCAGCATACGGATGTGGGCAAGTTCTCCTTCGTAAAGAGGACCACAAGGGATTGGAATAAATTACCTGCAGCAATCTTTGATAGATTCCCTTCCGGTATCAAAACATTCAAGAAGATCATTAGTGCTAGTGTAAAGTGAGAAGTAAAAGTTTTAAATGATAGACACTGAATTAGAGACTTTCTGCAGGATTTAGAATTAGTAGTATTTCTTGTAATATTTCCTTTCCATGGAATTGCTTGTACTCTTGTTGTTGTAGTTGTGTTTGATGATGGGTAATTATGACTTCAACTTAATTTATTATCACTTATGATGATAAGCTAGCAGTAAGCTCGACCTATAGTATTAAAAGCTGTAGTGTTAAGCACTGGAAATATTTAAGATGTGTGTGAATTTGTATATGATGATGCTGGATTTAGAATGTCAAACTAGTAGTATTTCTTGTAATATTGCCTTTCCATGGAACTGCTTATTGTACTATTTTTGTTGTAGTTGTTGTTGGTGGTGGTGGTACTTGTGGTGGGCAAATATAATTTAATTTTACTTTATTATCACTTGTAATTTCAAGCTGGTTGTAAGTTCAACGTCCTCCTCTGTGGTGTAGTGTTTAGTGTGATTAGCTGCCACCTCTGGAGGCCCGGGTTCGATTCCCAGCTCTGCCACGAAATTTGAAAAGTGGTACGAGGGCTGGAACGGGGTCCACTCAGCCTCGGAAGGTCAACTGAGTAGAGGTGGGTTCGATTCCCACCTCAGCCATCCTGGAAGTGGTTTTCCGTGGTTTCCCACTTCTCCTCCAGGCAAATGCCGGGATGGTACCTAACTTAAGGCCACGTTTGCTTCCTTCCCTCTTCCTTGCCTATCCCTTCCAATCTTCCAATCCCCCCGCAAGGCCCCTGTTCAGCATAGCAGGTGAGGCCGCCTGGGGGAGGTACTGGTCATCCTCCCGAGTTGGATTCCACGACCCAACGTCTGAAGCTCCAGGACACAGCCCTTGAGGCGGTAGAGGTGGGATCCCTCGCTGAGTCCGAGGGAAAAACCGACCCTAGAGGGTAAGCAGATTAAAAAAGAAAGGAAGCTCAACCTACACTATTGTAAGCCGTAGTGTTAAGCACTGGAAATACTTAAGGTATATGTCAATTGTATATGATGATGCTGGAGTTAGAATGTTAAACTAGTAATATTTCTTGTAATATTTTCTTTCTATGGAATTGCTTATTGTACTCTTGTTGTCGTCGTTGTTATTGGGTAATTATGTTTTAATTTTACTTAATTATCATTTGTGATGTAAAGCTAGTAGTAAGCTCAGCCTATAGTACTGTAAGCCGTAGTGTTAAGTACTAATTGTGTGTGAATTTGTATCCTACTATAATGCTGGATTTAGAATGTTAAACTACCAGTATTTCAAGTAATATATTATTTCTATGGAATTGCTTGTTGGACTCTTGTTGTTGTAGTTGTTGTTTATGTTGTTGCTAGATAAGTATGTTTTAACTTTATTATCACACTACTGTAAGTGACCATGGCAACCGGGATATTTCTCAATGGATATGTATTTGTTAATAATAATAATGATAATAATAATAAGAATAAGAACAAGAATGAAAGCGGAGAGTATTACAGAGCCTTCAAGCTCAAGCTCACTGGCTATAAACCACCTTCTCTATGCTTTGAGCGAAAGGACGGCACACTGGCGACGTCAGATGAAGGAAATTGTAGCATTTTGCCTGACTACTTCAAGAATTTACTCAATTGCTCTAAACCGCAAAGCCCCATTGAGACCAAGGAACCCTTACTCAGGTACCTAGATTCCAGACCACCCGACAAAGATGAAATTAAGCGCCACATTGCCTGTCTCAATAATAACAAAGCGCCGGGGGAAGACTCAGTAGTAGCAGAACTATGGAAATATGCCCCAGAGGAATCACTTGATATCTTGCAAAAGCAAGTAGAAGAAATTTGGGGCAAGGAGACCCTATCCGGAGATTGGAAAATAGATTTGATCCATCCATTACACTAGAAAGGCAGCATGAAGAACAACAACAACTACAGAGGAATATCTTTGCTACCCGTAACTTACTAAATTCTATCACTTGCCATCCTGGAGCGCTTGGAAGCACGAGTCGAACATCAAATAGGTGAATACCAAGGAGGGTTCAGAAAAAGTCGCTGAACAGCCGAACAGATCCAAAATCTCAAAACGATCATCAGATATTGTACACTAAGGTCCAAGCAGTTTGCGTCTGTCTTTGTGGACTTCAAGAAAGCGTACGACTCCATTGACCGGGAAATCCTGCTAAACATCTTAAATGAATTTGGAGTTGATTTGGAACTATTGGCATTAATTAGAGCCACCCTGACCGATACAAAATCCAAGGTGAAGTTCCACGGATGTCTCTCGCATTACTTTGATATTAAAAACAGGAGTCCGACAAGGTGATGGGCTATCCCCAATACTCTTCAACTGCGTTCTTGAAAAGATCATCAGAACCTGGCGGGCGAGATTACAGGGAACCAACTACAGTCCACTAAGAATAGGAACCAAATCCAAGGGGATCACAGCAGACTGCTTAGCATTTGGCGATGATATTGTCGTTTTCTCAAACGACGTAGAAACCGCTAGAACTCAAGTTGAAATGTTAAAGGTAATTGCCGAACAAACTGGTCTGCAGATATTGTTTGAAAAATCAGAAGTAATGACTAACATCAAAGAGGCCCCACCAAAACTCCATTTAAAATACGGGGACATCACCCCAGTAGACAAATTCAAATACCTGGGTGAGATCATCATGAAAAATGGACTGGACAAAGAAGGACTTCAGGAGCGAGTATGCAAACTAGAAATAGCCTACCAAACATTCCCCGCAATCTACAACAAAAAATGCCTTTCCCAAAACACCAAGATACGTCACGATGAAACAGTTCTGAAGCCAGTAGTTCTATATGCAGCCGAAACCCTGTCTCTAAATGCCAACAAAGGACTCCTTGAAGAACTGGAGAAAAAAGAGCGCGAAATTGTGAGAGGAATCTTGGGATCAAAGTACAGAAATGGAATCCATCAAAAGAGATCCAACGAAGACGTCTACAGTAAAATAGAGAAAATTACTGACACAATCCGAAAAAGGCGAGCACGATTTTACGGTCATCTGAAAAGAATGGACGGAAGAAATTTAACTAAAGAGATCTTTCTCTTGTTTGATTCAAATCCCGAAACCACAATTCCCTGGTTTAGAAATACCAAAGAAGACCTGCAAATGCTACATATCTCAGCAGAAAATGACCTTAACAGAGATCGCTGTCCCCTCGGACAGAGGAGTGTAAGCAGGCCCACTCACAAAGAATGAGGGAAATTCGGGCTCTATAGAAGGCCAAGTTCAGTGTCAAATGCAAGAAGACTTAACATGGTCCTTGATGGCCCCAGCGAATTATATATATATATATATATATATATATATATATATATATATATATATAATAATTTGATCCATAACGTGGACTTGGCAGACAATTTGAGAGGTTTCACTTTTAAAGGAGCATTTATGATACTGTTCTTTCTCACTATTCCTTTGGAGGAATAAGTGGATGCTGTTAATCAAGGGACACAATAAACCTACTGATCTCGCTGGTAAACCCGGGCTTGGAGATAGTAAGATCCGTTATCTCCACTGGTCGGTCGTTCCCTTATGTAGTTTATCGGTGTTCATGACTCAGACTTTCCCAACATTAGCTCTATTTATAACATCCCTGGTAATTATGTTTGTAGTGAGGTGATTCACAGTTCAAGGTTGGTGCATTTATATTTTATAGTTAGTCAACGCTTCAGACCTTGTGGCGAACGTAAAACATCTGGTTTGCAACTTTCGCTCTTAAAGTAACTGTTATGACGTACTTCACAGTGCAGGCCACGTCGCTGAACAACAAAAGAAAGGGCTCTGTGGTACATTAAATAAATCTGGCCTTGCGCTTTTTACGAACATGGATGTAAAGTTGTATAGAGTTCCTTGTTCTATTATTTCCAGACCAATTTTGTCTCAAGTAAATGAAGCCGAGATTCATATTCTCTCCTCTCGTAGTTTTAATGCTGTTTATTACTTTAAAGTTGTTTTACTACAAGTCGTAAAGGGAATTGTGATTTCAAAATGGGAGGTGCTTGGGGCAGCATTCATTAGCCTTCGTAACGAATTATTTTCGTACGCAGGTAAACAAGTCTCAGGGGAACTACTGGCTTGTGTATGGATGGAAACTTTGTGATGTGATGAGAAGTGTATTACAGTACATTCATTATTACAGTTGGTGTCACCAGGCGAGTTGGCCGTGCGGTGAGGAGCGCGCAGTTGTGAGCTTTTATCCGGGAGATAGTGGGTTCGAATCCCACTGTCGGCAGCCCTGAAAATGGTTTTCCGTGGTTTCCCATTTTCACACCAGGCAAATGCTGGGGCTGTACCTTAATTAAGGCCACGGCCGCTTCCTTCCAACTCCTAGCCCTTTCCTCTCCCATTGTCGCCATATGACCTATCTGTGTCAGTGCGACGTAAAGCCAATAACAAAAAAAAAAAAAGAAAAAACACTTCGTGTCACTTAACGTTGGTTGCTAAAGGAAATAGCTTACTATTTCTCTTCCATTCTTAATGAAGCAATTAATCTGTAACTGTTGGGTTTCAGTACTACAGTGAGTTTCTCTCAAGGGTTGGCCGACAGGGACCCCTAGCTTATCTGCCTCCCGTTGACTCATCACTCCCCGCTCCTCGGCATTGCAACAAAGACAGCACTTCGTTCACTTTATCCATGAATGACATGATAAGGTAAGGGTGTATTCTGCCCGAAAGCAGGTCCGAACCTCCGCAGAGGTGTGCCTGAACAGGAGTTTATGTGCGGTAGGGTGGACAGTTCCTTTCCGCTCCTCCATTCCCTCACCCCCACCAACAGCGCGTGGCAGTCCATCCAAATCTTGACCACGCCTGATGTTGCTTAACTTCGAAGATCTCACGGGATCCGTTGTTTCAACACGGCTACGGCCGTTGGCAATGACATGATAACAATTAAAATTATGGTATTAAGAATTAGGAGACAGTAATTAATAACTAAAATAAGCTCGTACTTTATGAGAGGAGATGTTGGAAATGTTCTCCTCCTGCATCCACACATTTTCGCAGCCCGCCATACTGAGCTCTTCGGAATCCCGGTTTCTTGTCCAAGTCGTCTCAGGGATTTTTTAAGCGTATGTTATTATATCTCTGCGATTTCATTTACTGTACTTTTTCCTCCTTAAGTACACGTTTTTTAACTCTTCGCTTCTTATCGAGTAAAGAACAAGTTCCGCTCAATTTGTTTACGAGTTTCCGCATGATCTCTCTATGTGATGGGCGTACGACTTTCCTGCAAGGCTCTGTTTTCACATAATTATCATACATAAATACCCTTTCTTCTAACGAGTACACACGTAGAGGCATTATGAGAATTATACCCTGAAGTAACACTTTACAACTCGAGAACAGTCGGAGCGACAGAACAACACTTAACACACGTTCTAAGCACGGACCAGAACTGCGAAGTGCATATATTCCCGTGCTGCCGTTGCGCTGTGTAACGGGAAGTGATGAGTCAAGGGGAGGCAGATAAGCTGGGCGTGCCTGCCGGCCAACCGATGAGAGAAACTCTGTGTATATCCGCGTCACGAGAATTTTGTAGGTATGACACGTGGAGTAAATACCGCACACTGCTAAAACATTAGTCACAATGAACTGTGCAATCTGTTCTCCTCTTAGTAACCAGTGAAATCTCTAAAAATATATATATATATATATATAATAATAATAATAATAATAATAATAAACCTACATTTGAAATCTAGCATGGTAGGTCAATAGGTCAATTCTTTCTATCTGGCCTTCCCTTAATATCCAAATCCTTTTGTTGCTTCTCACAATAATGTAAAAATGGTTTTTAAAAATCTCACATTTTTTTGTAAGCTGCGTTTGTACTCAACTCTGTCAGCAATACGCTGTGCCACTGTTTAACGAGAGAGTTTGATGTCGTTAAATTTTCTAATTTCTGACGGGCTCGAAGTTCCACTGCCTCGATTAAACATCACTTCGCATGTCACCTTTTGGAAATAGCTTGGCTGATATCGCTACGTTTAGGGATAGTTTGTAGCTCGCAGGTAGAGTTGAACTCAATATTTCAGGTTCCTGATAACAGACATACCTACACAGCAATATATTAGGAAAAGGAAGTCAAAGTGCTACGAAACTGATAGCAGGCATGAAATAAAATAACGTTTAAAACTACTTAGCTACACGTGCCTTGAGAACTATAACACCTGCTAAGTTCACTCAGCTTCATATCATGATCGAATCCTACTAGACCACCGTAAGTATACTCGTTGGCTGAATGGTCAGCGTACTGGCCTTCGGTTCTGAGGGTCCCGGGTTCGATTCCCAGCCGGGTCGGTCCAATGGCCCGGGGGCTGGGTGTTTGTGCTGTCCCCAACATCACTGCAACTCACACACCACACATAACACTATCCTCCACCACAATAACACGCAGTTACCTACAGATGGCAGATGCCGCCCACCCTCATCGGAGGGTCTGCCTTACAAGGGCTGCACTCGGCTAGAAATAGCCACACGACATTATTAATACCGTAAGTATTCTTATGCTTTCGAGTATAATGGCCTTCTAGGGAATGTTCTTAAATTTAAAATGATAATAATCGAACAAGTGGCTGCGCTGTTTGAGTCACGTAGCAATCAGCTTGCATTCGGGAGATAGTGGGTTCGAACCCCACTGTTGGCAGCCCTGAAGATGATTTTCCATGATTTCCCATTTTCAAATAAGAAAATGCTGGGGATCTACCTTAATTAAGGCCACGGCCGCTTCCTTCCCACTCCTAACTCTATCCCATCGTTGTCATAAGATCTACCTGCGTGGTGCGACGTAAAGCGAATTGCAAAATGATGTCTGCCGAGAGACATCATGTGTATCTGTGAAGTAGAAAGCAGAAAAATCCCACTTCTGAAAATCAACGGCTCTCTGCTTCTCAGTTTCGTTTCAATTTTTCCCTAGTTACAATGTTACGATCAAGCATACCCGTTTCTTCCTACTATAACAAGTGCTTAGTAAATGCTAGGTAATCAAGGAGAGACACGGAGTTGGACTGACCCGTGCAACTTTTGTGCACCTGTGAGTTGCTGCGCCGCTAGCGCTGTTTGGACAGCTCTGACCTAGCAGATTAGCCAATGATCGGTCAATCAAGTTAGTCATCTCAGGAGGACAGAACTACCAACTTCTTCCACGCCAGTGTACGTCGATCAGAGCTTATTTGAACGGGAATAACCATAAAAAAATCATATGGAATTGTACGAATATTAAGGATCACAGTCATTCCAGCGTATGATTTTTCTCAATGATATTTTCTTTTGAGACTGAATTGACTGATGTAGGATGTAGGTAGAATATTCTTCAGTTCAAAAGAAGTAAATCAATTCTGGAAGCCAAAATGAGATAGCTACATCTCCAGTCTAGCTACTTTGTTTCGCAGCATTGTGCAGTTTAGGGAGGTGTCTTATATTCAATGGACGGGTTAATGTCATCAAGCACTATAATATTCTTCTCTCCTACCTCCATTTCTCGCAATTTATTAGCGGGATGGAGAAGAAGGACACCCATCCGTAAAACTGGGCCAAATCCACATCACGTGCCGACACAAGTAAGATGGAAAACTGTAAATATTCTTTGAATTAACTGATGCCCCTTGGTGCGCAGAGTGGGGTGAGAGGGGAACGAAACCCTGGGCTGTATAAGATATAAATATTAGAGTCGTTGATTACATAAAATATTTCACGTTGAATGAGAAGAAGAAGAATAAGAAGAAGGGAAGAAACATAAATTAAATAAGTGTAATAAGTCACTGAGAACAAACATTATACATTGAATCAACATTTAAATTTTGTGAGATTTCGAAGTGTCACTCAACACTAATCTGCATTTAGGGCAGTCGCCCAGGTAGCAGATTCCCTATCTGTTGTTTTCCTAGCCTTTTCTTAAATGATTTCAATGACAATGGAAATTTATTGAACATCTCCCTTGGTAAGTTATTCCAATCCCTAACTCCCGTTCCTATAAATGAATATTTGCCCCAGTTTGTCCTCTTGTATTCCAACTTTATCTTCATATTGTGATCTTTCCTACTTTTAAAGACGCCACTCAAGCTTATTCATCTACTAATGTCAATCCACGTCATCTCTCCACTGACAGCTCGGAACATACCACTTAGACGAGCAGCTCGTCTTCTTTCTCCAATTCTTCCCAGCCCCAACTTTGCAACATTTTTGTAACGCTACTATTTTGTTGGAAATCACCCAGAACAAATCGAGCTGCTTTTCATACGATTTTTTCCAGTTCTTGAATCAAGTAATCCTGGTGAGGGTCCCATACACTGAAACCATACTCTAGTTGGGGGTCTTACCAGAGACTTATATGCCCTCTCCTTTACATTCTTACCACAACCCCTAAACACCCTCATAACCATGTGCAGATATCTGTATTCTTTATTTACAATCCCATTTATGTGATACCACATACCGCGTACAATTGCATACTGTAACGCTTTACGGAGATTCGAGGTGCCGGAGTTTTTTTCCCATAGGAGTTTTCTTTAACATGCTGTTAAATCAACCGACACGGGGCTGACATTCAAATGCCAATGGTCCGACTCGGTATTGAACCCACGAAATAGGGTTCAGAATACCAGAATAAGAATAGGAGTAACAGACAATTGCTAATCAGAACTTGTTTTTTTTTTTTTTTTTTTTTTTTTTTTTTGCTATTTGCTTGACGTCGCACCGACACAGATAGGTCTTATGGCGACGATGGGACAGGAAAGGGCTAGGAGTGGGAAGGAAGCGGCTGTGGCCTTAATTAAGGTACAGCCCCAGCATTTGTCTGGTGTGAAATTGGGAAACCACGGAAAACCATTTTCAGGACTGCCGACAGTGGGGTTCGAACCTACTATCTTCCGAATACTGGATACTGGTCGCACTTAAGCGACTGCAGCTATCGAGCTCGGTACATGAAAGAGAAATCTGGTTTAAGATTCAATTGGATTGACACAATATATGACCATTATAATAGTAGAAACAATATACGGTAGGAACCAGAAAGTTCTAAGGTTTTGGAAAATAGGCCTAAATAAAAAATAATTTAATTGTGATGACCTCACTGATCAAAATAACGTATGATTTAGAAATGATAATCTCACGGCGTGTTCAATAAATACTATGTCTATTTTGGATGGTAGGATGTACGTCACCCGTACCTCGAAGCGTCCTAATTAGAAAATGTCAAATTGTCTTATGATTGATAAACATAGATTATCATAATAATATTCTATTTATATAAAAAGGGTACTCCCTGATGGAGGGGGTGAATGTATGTTTGTTTCATGTGGAAGGACTTCGGTCAGGAAGGTGATAAACTTAGAAATTATCACTTTGGAAGATGCACATTGCCTGCGGTTCATGAGTTCGGCAATAGTAGGTAGAGGTGTGCATTGAGCCTGGATTTGGTCTTAGTTCATTTACAGAGGTTCTCAAGGGTTTTCAAAGTGGTTGACTACCTATGGTCCTGGATGAAACACAGTCTGCCTAAAACAAGCTCATGGGCCTGGTGTGCGCAGTGACGGCGATCGATCTATAAACAGGCGCAGAACCCAGTGAGCCTAACGGCCTCGATTTGCCCAGATAAACTCATAGGCTCAAACATGTTGGACTGATTTAGCTGATTGAGCTGGGAATGGATTTGAGACAAGTCGGGACAGGAGTGAAGTTCAGGACTCATCATCACGTTGCGCTGTTGCCAAATGTGCGCTGTTAATGAGTTATACCGGTGCAGAAGGCCCCATACACAACAGAGTCACTCACGGGAGACTGAAAATTATGAACAAGATTTTGCATATGAGCGCAAAATATTAACATATTCAAGCATATTCAAAGCGCAGCGTGAAGATGCCGTGAAGATGCGGCTTTGAACCGGTGAAGACTAAGACTAGACTATTTCCTTGAGAAATTAGTCAGCCTATGGCACCGAACTTTACCTATAGGACTATTTCCGTCGCTCACTGAAAATCTTCTATCGCTCGTCCGGTGAGTTATGAAGCCTCAAATTCGAGATGCAGTATTAGTTGTAAGGAGTAGTAGCGCTGGATGAGAAGATCCCTCACGTGTGTCGGTGCGTGTTTTCAGTGCTGCACTGCGCTCAAGACGATTGTATGCTAAGATTGTAAGAGAATTCGACAACATGGTGGACGGGGACTCACTGTGAGGGCTGTTCTCTTACCACAGAAACCTGCCTGGTCAGATTTGGCAAGCGCGACCTTCAGGCTTCACCGCTCGCCGGACGAGCTGCAATGTGCACGAAATGAATGACTGTTTGGCAATATTGTGCGTTTGCATTTGAGCCACGACCTCGAGCCGTAACCGACCCATAAACCTCAAGAATCTCATTTCGCTAACTTAGACTCAGTGCTGCTTGTCTTGCCCATTCGCCCAGTGAGCCTGGCTCAATTAGTTAGGCACATTCAAATGCCGCTCAAACAGATCCATGCCCGTATATGTTCACTACCGTCCCATGTTAGTCGATTCGTTTGGGTGAGTCCTATTCTCGGGCTCACATAGTCGTAGGGTTTTGAGAGCCGTTCAGTCTCAATGGTAGCCTCTAGTAGAGTCATACGGAGCAACGACACAGGGCATGGATCTTATCACTCTATCTTACGTACTGCCGCGATTATGGGTAGGGAAAACGTTTACTTTTCACTCTTTCACGGGTCTCCAAGGCCCTATTTTTCGTTTCCTTGTTGTTTAAGAACGATATAAAATTAATTGCTTGATTTGTTACATTGCCTGTTGATATACTGCTACCTAACAGATTAGCTCAGTATGTTGAAGCACGGCCAGTAATGGCTGTCAGGTATGTACCCGGAAGGCAGGTAACCCCTTGCGCAAATTGTGTTGGATAGAACGGAAGAAGAACGGACCCGCGTTGTAGGGGTAGCGTGCCTGCCTCTTACCCGCAAGCTCCGGGTTCAATTCCCGGCCAGGTCAGGGAATTTTACCTAGATCTGAGGGCTGGTTCTAGGTCCACTCAGCCTACGCGATTTCAATTGAGGAGCCATAACTATCTCGGTAGAGAAATCCAAGAGTAATGGGCGAGAGGATTCGTCTGCAGGCCCTCGGACTTAGCAGCGGTCGCTAGGTAGGCCTTGGCACTTCGGGGCTGTTGTCCCATGGAGTTTGGTTTGGTTTGGAAAGGAATTAGGATGTCTAATGTTACAGCATTTTGGTTCATTTGTCTTCATCCCAGGGGTATGAGACTCACCGTGCAAGCGGCCATCATTCTATTCATGGATGATAGCTGGGATACACCAGCTCATCCGACTCTCGGATGGTGTCAGCTTTATAAAAAATAAACAAACTATGTACTGGCCACAGGGACTCATGAAGGAGTAGAAGGTGAAGATTCCTGCTATCGACACTATGAAAGGTCGATTCTATGATTTAAAGGTAAAGGAGCAAGTAACATACGGATCGTGTAATAATTTCCTTTTGATGATCTCCCAGAATTACTATTTTAATATCATTTAAATGCATTGTATATTTTTAATGAAATGATTTTATATGCTTTCCACTATGTATTTAAAATTGAATATTGACTAAGGCTTCAAGCCATCTTCTGTATTACTGTACCATCCTATGACGTCCTTTTCATCAAGTGAACAACACATGTTTTCATCACTACAATAGAGTTTTAGTTATTTCATGAACATTTGTATAATAACTGTAGAATATTTAGAAATGTTGTCTGACAGAAATAATAAGGTTTTGATTAGTGACTGAAGATGCCTCAAAATATGAGGCGAAACATGTCTCACTTTTGAAAAATGTTTTAAGTTAAATGTCAATATCTTATATTGTATTGAATAGGTGGAAATAAAATTTTAAATATTTTCCTATATACTTATCTCCAAGAAACCATACCGGCAGAGTAATTCCCATAATCAGTTGTCTGAAGGGTAAAGTTTTGGGCATTTCGAGGGTCGGATGAAACATTATCTACCAAGTCGTTCTTGAAAGCTGGAACTGTTCGCCCTATAGCGAATAGCACGCTAATTTGGTTAGCTGGCTATGTACAGTAGATAACAACAAGGCACAGTAACACTGATCTGTACGGAATGACTTTCTTCATATCCTGACTGGTAGTAATCAAACAAGGCTGCATGCATTTACATTATTAAGGATGAAAATCACAAATATCAGAATATTAATGAAAGTGTTGGGCGCTTAGCAACCTGCTAAGTAGAGTTATTGGAGTGATCATTTAATAATCTGATTTTATGAGTAGCCGAAGTTGGCTGAACTTAAGAGACCTATCAATGTCTCATGATTCACCGGCAGGCAATTACGGAGAGAATAAAACAAGAAGCAGATCGGTCTAGTAGAACGGAACGACGGATTTGCCAAAGCTGTTTTTAGTACACTGTTTTAATAGATTATTATTATTATTATTATTATTATTATTATTATTATTATTATTATTATTATTATTATTATTATTATTATACCGGGGGTACACCTCTGTCCTGTTAAACTGCGTGCCTTATATAAAGCCATCTGAGTTCTGTCTGTCTGTTAGGTCAACAGCCCAGAGTCTGGTTGGATCCTCAAATAGCACCACCAAAGGTTATGCGGTTGTAAGGAAACCCCAAAAACCAATGGCAGCACCAAAATGAGGCGTACTAGGCAAGATGAGGAGTGAGGTAGTTTGCCATTGCTTTCCTCACTGGGTCAGAAAGTACTATTGCAGCACGACTGACCCTGTGAGCAGCACCTTTCATAACACTCAGATGCACTAGTCGTGCTCTGAATGTCATTACTCAGCACTACCCATACCCCAGCAGCTTCCTTATTGTCACAGCCATGGATGTTGACTGGGACTTCGGTGGAAGCTACACTTTACTCTGGCCTGTGCCAAGAGATGGATGCAAAAGTACTGTATCCATCAAGAAATGACAGCAGGCAGCCATCTGTGTTATGGAACTTGAACTAATGTAATGCAAGATACTTGGATTTTCCACCATTATATATCTCTACCATCGGCCTAAGTGCCCCTCTGGTTGGATTAAGGATAATTAATTCTCAAGGGAAAGTTAACTTTTTAAGGTTGGATAACCTTAGTTTGTGAAGATTGTTTTGTTCATGTATCAAAGTTGTCAACACTTCTACTGCTTCCTTCTTCATTAGTTATTAACCAATCAGGAATTTTTTGAATATTCCCTCTAGCCAATTAAGATTTGGGGTGTGTACAAGCATCCATCCTATCTGTAAAGAGTTCTGGAAACTTCCCCTCGTAGATGCTATAAAAGCTGGACACTTTAAGGCCCCATTGTCATCTTCATCGCTCCAGTTGATCGTTTGCGGCGTCTATTAAGGAGGAAGGGGCCGTAGATCGGCGTTTGGAAGGCCCAGCAAGCAAGGTAGGTAATGGCAGAAGTTCCTTAATATGTGATAGCTCCGGCAGATAGCTTGAGAGGAAGGTTTCAAACATCTTTTATTTTGTGTAAAGTCCTAATTTACCGAGCTCGATAGCTGCAGTCGCTTAAATGCGGGCAGTATCCAGTATTCGGGAGATAGTAGGTTCTAACCTCACTATCGGCAGCCCTGAAGATGGTTTACCGTGGTGTCTCATTTCACACCAGGCAAATGCTGGGGCTGTACCTTAATTAAGGCCACGGCCGCTTCCTTCCCACTCCCAGCCCTTCCCTGTCCCATCGTCGCCATAAGACCTATCTGTGTCGGCGCGACGTAAAACAACTAGCAAAAAAAGTCCTAATTTAGATTAAAATATAGATTTTCTGCAAGTCTGAGGACTCTGTTCTAATCCCCGCTGGGAAACATGTGAACTAAGGTAACAAAGAGTGGTCAACTTGGTATGTGGTGACTAAAATTTTCTAAACCTCTAAATTGTTAACACACTTTTGGGATTTAATATTTAATATTTGTCGTTTAGTTAGACCTCTGTAGAATAGGCTTAGCTTCTGCAACTTCGAGCCATACGCCCACTTAGGGTTTTAGGAGTTTTCGAAAAAAATAGTGCAAATGTTTCGCCTCCTAGCCTTTTGTTTACGTCCATTCAAATTAAACTTTTCCTTTTTCTGCATTAAGGCCATTTAGAATGGACACTCATTGCCCCTGTTTATTTGTAATGGTTGATCACTAGTCTGTAACAAAATGTTGAGCAGAAGTGGCTGCAAGTACATTAGTTGAAGTTTGTCAAACATAACCTTGTAAGAAGCTTGGACTACAGTAACTTTTGGGCTCAGTCTCCTTGGATGTAAACAATTGGAGCAAACATGCTCATTATGAAAAGTGTACCGCTGTAAAGCTATATTGCTCATCCCTTGTAGATTATCGTGTGGATAATTTTATCTTCTTCTTGTAACTGTTTGTTGGACTTATAGTCTGCTGTCGTTATAAGAACTGACGAGCTCATCTGTTGTTGTACATTCCGATTTTCTATCTATCAAATTTTAAACTAAAAAGAAAGGTAAGGTAAGGGTGTATTCTGCCCGAAGTCAGGCCGGAACCACCGCAGAGGTGTGCCTGAGCTGGAGTTTACGTGCGGTAGGGTGGCCAGTTTCTTTCCGCTCCTCCATCAACTCCCCCCCCCCCTCCCCACCAACAGCACGTGGCAACCCATCCAAATCTTGACCACGTGATATGTTGCTTAACTTCGGATATCTCACGGTCTCCGGTGTTTCAACACGGCTACTGCCGTTGGCAAAAAGAAAGTAATAAAGTTTCAAAATTTGGTGCTTTAAATTATGCTCTGGTCATTTCCTTGTCCGCCCATTCAACCTGGCACCGTCTTACACCTCCGCGTTCCACAACAAACCCGAAACAATGATTATTATTTAATTCTATCTTTCTTAATCCGTTTCCCATCCAGTTGTGGTTTTCCCTCGGACTCAGCGAGGGATCCCACCTCTACCGCCTCAAGGTCAATGTCTTGAAGCGTGAGACTTTGGGTCAGAAGGATACAACTGGAAATGAGGACCAGTACCTCGCCCAGGCAGCCTCACCTCTTATGCCGAACAGGGGCCTTGTTGGGGTTGGGAAGATCGGAAGGGATAAAGAAGAAAGAGGTAAGGAAGCGGCCGTGCCCTTCTGTTTGGTACCATTCCGACATTTGCCTGGAAGAGAAGTGGGAATCCACGGAAAACCAATTCGAGGATGGCGGAGGTGGGAATCGAACCTGCCACTACCCAGTTGACCTCCCGAGGCTGAGTGGGCCCCTTTCCAGCCCTTGTACCACTGTTCAAATTTTGTGGCGGAGCCGGAATCGAAGCCGGGTCTCTGGAGGTGGCAGTTTATCACACTAATCACTACACCACAGAAGTGGACAATTATTATTAACAATTTGATTTACGTCGCACCGACACAGATAGGTCTTACGGTGACGATGGGTTAAAAAAGGGCTAGGAGTATGAGGGAAGCGACCATGGCCTTAATTAGGGATTCCCCCAGCATTAGTCTGATATGAAAATGGGAAACCGCGTAAAATCTTCTTCAGAGCTGCCGACAATGGGGTTCGAACCCACTATCTCCGGAGTGCAAGCTGATAGCTACGTGATACGAACCGTGTAGACTCTTGCTTGGTATGATAATTTTTATTAAAATTGTTATTTTATTATTATTATTATTATTATTATTATTATTATTATTATTATTATTATTATTATTATTATTATTATTATTATGCAAAGTCCATTTTCTTAGATTTACGTTCAGCCCTTATTTCTTTCATTGATATCTTGTGGGATTTTATTCTCTCTTTAGTCAAAGACCTGGCTAGTTGGCCGTGCGGTTAGGGACGCGCAGCTGTGAGCTTGCATCGTGAGATAGTGAGTTGTAACCCCACTATCGGCAGCCCTGAAGATGGTTTACCGTGGTGTCCCATTTCACACCAGGAAAATGCTAGGGTACGAGGCAAAGCAAAGAAATCTTTAGACAAAGTGGCTCTGATCATTATTTTTTTTTTTCGGTACGTCGTCTTAGTCAACTTATCATTTGTGATTTTTGTATATTATGTTCGTGTTTCGGATGTTTTTTTGTGTGTGTGTGATTCGTGGAAATATAAGGTCATTTCTAATTTCGTTGATCCATTTCCTTTTTATCTGATGTTGCCTTCCTTCTGACGTGACAGCGTCTTACAACTCAGCCACTGATGTTCGGAAAGTTCGACCCCAAAACAAACAAACCCCCATGGCACTACAGCCCTTGAAAGGTCTTGGCCTACCAAGCGACCGCTGCTCAGTCTGAAGGCCTGCAGATTACGAGGTGTCGTGTGGTTAGCACGATGAATCCCCTCGGCCGTTATTCTTGGCTTTCTAGACCGGGGCCGCTATCTCACCGTCAGATAGCTCCTCAATTCTAATCACGTAGGCTGAGTGGACCTCGAACCAGCCCTCAGGTCCAGGTAAATCGAATCGAACCCGGGGCCTCCGTGTGAGAGGCAGGCACACTACCTCTTCACCACGGGGCCGGCACTATGAAAGTTCGGGTTCTTGGCGATTACTCTTCAAACATAAGCAGTACCTTTAATGCACCACAGTATAACACTATATGCTTCAGAAAACCTTATCGCTCTAACGACATACGGTCACGTAAGGAGCTGCACCTCTGATTTCGAATAATTTAGTATGCTGGAGCGAGCGAACAATTTATCTGATCGGAGCAAGTTTGGTGTCACTTTCGGCGTAAGCAAGTAAACTAACACATGAGAAACACACATTAATTACAAACTCAAATATTGACTTGATAAAAAAAATCTTCCTTGCATTCTGCAGATGGTGGGTTCGAATCCCACCATTGACAGCCCTGAAGATGGCTTTCCCATTTTCGCACCAGGCAAATGCTGGGAATGTACCGTAATTAAGACCACGGCTGCTACCTTTACAATCTCCAAGGCTTCTCCCATCCTTGCGTCCCCGAAAACCTTCGATGTGTTAATGCGACATTATACCACCAGAAAAGGAAATCCTTAGTCAACTCTTCCTTTCTTTCGGTCCCAACGGTATTAGGTTTGCGAGGGTGTCTTTCATTTTCACGCCCTTCGTGGTCCTTCCTTTCACCGATACCTTCATTTTTCGAAGGGTTGGATCTGTCTGTCTCTTCTGTCTGATTAATTTTAATAGAGAATGGTTGACATGTTGTACACAGTCTTAAAACAATAATCACCACTATTGTCCGGGTTGTAAACTTAGACATCAGTGCCACTAGATAACCAGGCAGATAAGTTAGTTCATTTAATATCAGTAACATAACAAGTAGTCCGCTTCTGTGGTGTAGTGGTTAGTGTGATTACCTGCCGCCCCCGGAGGCCCGAGTTCCATTCCCGGCTCTGCTACAAAATTTGAAAAGTGGTACGAGGGCTGGAACGGGTTCCACTGAGCCTCGGAAGGTCAACTGAGTAGAGGTGGGTTTGATTCCCACCTCAGCCATCCTCGAAGTGGTTTTCCTTGGTTTCCCACTTCTCCTCCAGGCAAATGCAGGGATGGTACCTAACTTAAGGCCACAGCCGCTTCCTTCCCTCTTCCTTGTCTTTCCCTTCCAATCTTCCCAACCCCCACCAAGGCCCCTGTTTAGCATAACAGGTGAGGCAGCCTGGGCGAGGTACTTGTCAACCTCCCCAGTTGTATCCCCGACCCAGAGTCCGAAGCTCCAGGACACTGCCCTTGAGGCGGTAGATGTGCGATCCCTCGCTGAGTCCGAGGGAAAAACCAACCCTGGAGGGTAAACAGATTAAGAAAGAAAGAAAGAAAGAAAGAAAGAAAGAAAGAAAGAAAGAAAAGAAAAGAAAGAGAGAAGGAAAGAAAGAAAGGAAGAACATAACAAGTAAAAGGATAAAATCAGTTAATCGTTGTTTATATTTTTGTTCATTTATTTATTTATTTATTTATTTATTTATTTATTTATTTATTTATTTATTTATTTATTTATTTATTTATTTATTTATTTATTTATTTATTCCTGACTTACATTTGTGGCGAAGTTAGGTTTCACGACCCTCTCTTACACTTAACCACTATAAACAGGATTTAAAAATGTAAACATAAAAGTAAGACATAGAAATTCTAAAAAGAAATAATACTACAGACAGATAATTCTAAGACTACCGGTAAGTTAGGCCTACATATCTGTACAGCAATTAATGTGATAATTACTAATAATAATAATAATAATGATGATAATAATAATAATAATAATAATAATAATAATAATAATAATAATAATAATAATAATAATAATAATAATAAATGAAGAAAACCCATTCACACAACATACACACAATGACTCACACAACTCAGTTTTATGTTACCAGGAAAAACTTTCTGGAGGCAGATTTGAATTTATGAGAGGAAGTAAGGTGCCGAATGTCCATTGGGAGTGTATTCCAGAGTCTCGATGCGGTAACTAAAAAGGAATGATTGTAGGAATTCGGTCGACTTAGTGGAATTTCAAGTAGGGAACCAGAACAGGTATTGTTCTTAAATTTATCATCTTAACAATAGCCCACTTATGTGCCATTCGTCTCTTATAGTAGTTATTATCGGCCCCTTGTAAAATAAAGTGTATTTAATTTACTATTGAACTTGTCTTGAATTTACTATCTGACGTGTCAGACGTAATAATGTTACTTGCTTTTTAACTACTTTTATGGCTTTCGGAGACAACGAGGTGCCAGAATTTTGTCCGACAAGAGTTCTTTTACGTGCCACTAAACCTACCCCGACACGAGGTTGCCGTATTTGAGCACCTTCAAATACCACCGGACTGAGCCACGATCGGACCTACCAAGTTGGGGTCTGAAGACCAGTGCCTCAACCGTCTGAGCCACTCAGCCCGGCATGTCAGACTTGTGACGGGTGGTGTTGTCACGAAACCCAGTGGGACTGCCCATCACCTGTCTCCACCCCCTTTTTTTTTTTTCAAAAGATTTACTATTTGTTGTTATATCAGAACTTACTCTTTTGAAGTGACCGTAAAATCTTAATATGTGCTTTCGAATGTCACTCTAACTGAGTAGGAGTGTATTGTTCGAGATCCTTTTTGTCTCTGGGTCTATATTTTCCCCTCTTAGGTTTTGAACTTAGGATATTCCCTATAATATCGTTTTTTATTCTACTGTTTCTTTCTTTTTTCGGTTTCTAAGTTCAAAATTACTATTACTAATACTTGGAGACATCCGTGTTTAATGAACAACGTACTGTAATATCTTAGTTTCGCGCGCTTAGAAATTCACATTCTGTTGAAGATATTTGACGTGAGTCTATATGCGTTTAAATTTCTTGTTATTATTTAATTATAGTGATTATTATTATTGTTGTTGTCAGCAGCAGCAGATTCGTCAGAGAGCAAAGGCTCGCGAGACGGTTTCTGTTTTGCAGTCTCCAGCTTGTCAAGACAGGCTCTGGACAACGACTGTTTCTCCATTAGGCTCCGTGTACAAAATAGATGGTAATGACTACCAGACGGGCTCTAAATCTTTCATCTTTACCGGCAAAGTCTGAGAGTCAATAATGACGCGCACTAGTCCGGCTGACGTAAATGTGTGTTTGTGCATTGTGTTACACAATATTCCCTTAGGGGAAGGGAGGGACGTTTGTCTTACTTTAGTGAGAAATGACGTAAACGGACAGTAAACAAGCCCTTTGCTTGCGTCATCACGATAGGGGCTACTGTCCTTTCATTTATTAACTGTACACTGATGAGTATTCTTAGTTTGTACGAGGAGAATACATAAAGTTCCAATGACATCGATTCTTCCACGATTGTCAGGAATATTTTACAGCGATATATAACTTATAGGAGCCTCCGTGGCTCAGACGGCAGCGCGTCGGCCTCTCGCCGCTGGATACCGTTGTTCAAATCCCGGTCACTCCATGTGAGATTTGTGCTGGACAAAGCGGAGGCGGGACAGGTTTTTCTCCGGGTACTCCAGCTTTCCCTGTCATCTTTCATTCCAGCAACACTTTCCCTTCTCATTTCATAGCATCTATCATTCATTAATAAATCACTTTGGGAGTGGCGACCCCATCGTACTAACAGCCTATATCTGTTTCATTCATTACATCCCTGACCCGATCAATGACTGGAAAACAGGTTGTAGGTTTTCATTTTTTCATATAACTTATAATGCCCAGCTAAGTAGAAGTTTAAACTGAGGTTGAAATATTGTTCATCAGTTGCAGTGTTTTGGCCTTCAGAGGGTCCCGGGTTCGAATCCCGGCCGGGACGTGCATTTTAACCTTCATTGGTTAATTCCAGTGGCTTGGGGGCTGGGTGTTTGTGCTGTCTCCAACATCCCTGCAAGTCACACACCACACGTAACACTATCTTCCACCACAACAACACGCAGTATCCTACACATGGCATATGCCGCCCACCCTCCTCGGAGGGCCTGCCTTACAAGGGCTACACCCGACTAGAAAGAACCACACGAAATCATTATTAGTGTTTTGGAAACTCGGAAATGTCTGTCTCTATATCCAAGTAATTGTACCCTTATTCCAATTACTTGATACGGGGTTGCGGTCAATTGGAATTAAATTATATGGCATATATTACGGTTTGATACTTTTCCAATCGCTAAATCTCATCTGGGAATAACGTAGATTAAATGAACGACGGTGAATAAAATTGGGTAAGGAGGTTGAAAAAATCTGCTGTGGTCTGTGAACAGGAATTGTCCTGCCATTTACCTGGAAGTGAAACTGGAAAAAGTTGTAGAAAACCATTCTGAGGACAGCCGACTATGGGACTGGAACCCTCTTGTCTCCAGAATGCAGAGCTTAGCTTCATAGCCGTAGTGCGTTAACAGCCGCTGCCACTTCGCTCGGCGTTCCGGTATCTATCTATCTATCTATCTATCTATCTATCTATCTATCTATCTATCTATCTTACACCGAGCGAGTTGGCCGTGCTGTTACGGGACGCGCAGCTGTGAGCTTGCATTCGGGATATCGTGAGTTCGAATTCCACCGTCGACAGCCCTGAAGATGATTTTCCGTGGTTTCCCATTTTCACACCGGTCAAATGCTGGGACTGTACCTTAATTAAGGCGACGACCGCTATCTTCCCAATCCTAGCCCTTTCCCGTCCTTTCGTCACAGAAAATCTTCGATGTGTTAATGCGACGTTGAACAGGCAGCAAAAAAAAAAAAAAAAAAAAAAAACTCTGTCTATCTAACAACCCGCATTTATATTCTTCTTCTTTTGTCGTCACTCAGAGAAGGTTGACGTCTATCATGGCGTATCAGAGTTTAGTATCGTGCACGTAAAATAACTGTTGAATGTTCCGCGTCCTGTATAACATTCACCACCCGCGTCCACGTTTTCCTTCTCTCTCTTACCTCCTACGATCAGCTGTATGGGCCTATATTTATCATTTCGAAAGATACAACCGAACTAGGCTGCTTTCCAGAATTTTTTTGTGGACGGCACGACGGAGTACCTATTCGTTGGTCTACCCTTGAGATCTTCACCATTCTGCGAAACATTCACATTTCAATAGCCGGCGGATGGGACGAAGCCTTTAGAGTCCGTCCTCCGAAACAGTAAAGCAGCACCGATAACACATTTCACTAATAAGACAATAACGTTACTTGTTTTACGTTCCGCAAACTACATTTTTATGGCTTTCGGAGACGCCGAGGTGCCGCAATTTGGACCACGCCATTAAATGTACCTACACGAGGCTGACTTATTTAAGCACCTTCAAAAAATACCGGCGGAAGCCAGGATCGAAACCGCCTGAGCTACTCATCCCGGCACACAAATCTCTATTCGCCAACGAGTCTCCAGTCAGACATCAAGAATGCAGGCAACATGATTTTAATTTCAGAAACAGACTCCTTGTAATGCCAATTGTGGTTTTGATTTCTACAATTTGATCCCATTATTGCCGGTCCCGTGGTGTGGTGGTAGCGTCCCTGCCTATTACATTCCCGGCAAGGACAGGGATTTTCACCTGGTTCTCAGGGCAGGTTCGAGGTCCACTCAACTTACGTGATTACAATTGAGGAGCTATCTAACCGTGAGATGGCGGTCTCGTTCCAGAAAGCCAAGAATAACGGCTGAGAGGATTCATCGTGCTGACCACACTACACTTCGTAATATGCAGGCCTTCGAGCTGAGCAGCGGTCGCTTGGTAGGCCATGGCCCTTCGGGGCTGTTACGCCATGGGGTTTGGTTTGACCCCATTCTCATATTAGCCAGCGGTGCTTCAATGGCTCAGATGGCAGCGAGCCGACCTCTGACCGCTGGATTCTGTGGTTCAAATCCCGGTCACTCCATGTGAGATTTCTGCTGGACAAATTGGAGGAAGGACAGGATTTTCTCCGTATACTCCGGTTTGCCTGTCATCTTTCATTCTAGCGACTCTCTCCAATTTCATTTCATTTCATATATCAGTCATTAATCATTGCTCCAGAGGGGAGCGACGGGCTTCGGCAGCCCGCACAATTCCTATATTCGCTACTAGATAGGGGCTTCATTCATTCCATTCCTGACCCGGTCGACTGAATGGAATTTTCATTTTTGTTCTTGTGTTAACCAGCATCCTACGCACTTGATATGTTACCACCTTTAAATGGCGTTTCCATGCAGATTGATATTAGTGTTCATGATTTTCGGCTTGCTGATAATTATGTATTTTGTTTTATAAATATTTATTGTTCAAGGCCAAATTCCTCGCTTTCTTCATCGATGTTCCTCAAAAGGAACTGAAGATATTTTAAATTGTCAGCAAGTATCACCATATAATCTGCATTGCGGATGGGGTTTAATAGTTTACCGTTTAACCGAATGCCGCTTTTTCGCCACTACAACCTGTCGCCAAAAATCATTAATACTAACCTTCCGCTTTCCAAAGTCTACCATCGATCCGCTGTGGGCTATTTCCGTGCTGCATCGATATCGAGCTCCCATCTCCTCCTTCATAAATCGAGCACCTCGCAATAACTCCTCACAGAACGATAACTCTCACTACTTTCATACAACGAAAATGTTAACTTCAGTAAATTATATTGAAATAGACTTATACTATATTTAAGGCATTGGAGTTTACTGTACATTTATGTGTATATGTCATGCAATGTACGTTCAACTTTTTAGATTATTTCAGGTATTTCTGGGGTCAGAAGAGTCACACACGATCTCCTTTGTGTCTCGACTGGAGCTTTACGGAAGGATGCATTTCTTGACGCCAAGTGAATTCCTCCTGGCCATCAGGTGGAAAAGCAGTAGCTGACCTATACGATAACTACGCACCCCATCGCTGACTTATTCCGTATACTGGGCTGGGATTGAATTTCCATAAAACTAAATGATCTCAGGAAAGCCATGTATTTTTGTTGTTGTTAAGTACGCCCCTGATCCCCGAAATATTCCGCATACCATGTTACTGTGACATGATCTAAGGAAAGCCAGGTATTGTTGTTGTAGTCGTATGTGCTTCATTTTGTATGTTCCTGATGTAGTCGTAAAGTAAATCCCTGTCCACACATTTCTCGTGTAGGAGCAACTCTTTTCAATTACACCCGAAAGGAATGTGAACTACATGAAAATGAAAACCTATAACCTGTTTTCCAGACAATGACCGGGTCAGGAATAGATGAATGAAGACCCCATCTTGCGGCGAGTATATGAATTGTGCCAGCTGCCGAGGCCTGTCGCAAGGCCAATGATTAATAACTGACAAATGAAATGAAATGATAGAGGAGAGCGTTGCTGAAATGAAAAATGACAGGGTAAATCGGAGTACCAGGAGAAAAACCTGTCCCGCCTCCGCTTTGTCCAGCAAAAATCTCACATGGAGTGACCGGGATTTGAACCATGGTATCCAGCGGTAAAAGATCGGCGCGCTGCCGCCTGAACCACGGAAGCTTCAGCTGAACTACATATATTTCATATAAGAATATCCACTTCTGCTCTCAGCCCGCAGGAATCCCTAAGCGAGCGCCATATGACTTGTGTCAAGCTTGGCGTGATATGAAGTCTGGACAGCTGACGCAGCAGTTCGCTAGTAACTATCGGACTTTTAAGGTGTGCTGCTAGGTTATTATAGAGATGGTTAATTGCACTACAGCGCAGAGAACACAATTGGTCGAGTGTTATTTGCACACGAAAAAAGAAACCAGATAAAAGGTGCCTTCGAAAATTCCGTAGACAGGTTCCCAGTTCTACGGTAACATCAAAACGTTACGTGCAAGAACTCGTTCACAAGTAGCCGGAAGTAATAAGAATAAGAATAAGAATCAGAATAAGAAAATACAGGGAAGGAGAACAGCCGTCACATAAGAGGTTAAAAGATATACATGCAAGACTGCAAGTCGGTCCACATAAGTCGCTATGGGGAGCAGTTAAGGAAACTGGTATTATAAATTCGTCAGCATGTATGCAAAAATGAAATAAAAATGGTATTACCGGACTTATTCAGTGGTATTCAGATTTAATTTAATAGTTTATTCATTCATTCATTCATTTGTCCTGAGCAGATGGATTCAGTTTCGTTTAGTTTCTATAGAAGTAATGATGCCGCTTGCTCGAGACGATTACGTCCGCTCGCCATTGCGGGCACAGCGCTCGCTGTCACTGCTTCTGTACGTTCCTATGCCCCGTTGTTCCGCTACGGTCTTAAATTACACTCCCTATATTTTCTAATAAATGTGAACACCCCTTGCCAATTGTAAATCTCTAGCAGGGATGATGAAGATGATGATTATTACTATTATGATGATGATCATTACAGACATCTCTAATATAGACCCTTATGTCTTTCAGCGTTCAGTCTGCAAGCCTCTGTGAATTAACTAAAAGCCTCCAAAATATTTGTAACTAGCTCCGTAACCCGGTTTAGTTCCACACCTCTTTTCATTAAATCATTAGAACTCACCTTCGTCGTCTTGATCTCCTGCCACCTATCCTCATCAATTCGCCTCACATAATAATACATACATACATAATCATTATAGACTGTTATGCCTTTCAGCGTTCAGTCTGCAAGCCTCTGAGAATTTACTAAACGTCGCCACAATCCTCGATTTGCAACTAGTGTTGTGGCCTCATTTAGTTCTATACCTCTTATCTTTAAATCGTTAGAAACCGAGTCTAACCATCGTCGTCTTGGTCTCCCTCTACTTCTCTTACCCTCCATAATAGAGTCCATTATTCTCCTAGGTAACCTATCCTCCTCCATTCGCCTCACATGACCCCACCACCGAAGCCGGTTTATCCGTACAGATTCATCCATCGAGTTCATTCCTAAATTAGCCTTTATCTCCTCGTTCCGAGTACCATCCTGCCATTGTTCCCACCTGTTTGTACCAGCAAACATTCTTGCTACTTTCATGTCTGTTACTTCTAACTTATGAATAAGATATCCTGAGTCCACCCAGCTTTCGCTCCCGTAAAGCAAAGTTGGTCTGAAAACAGACCGATGTAAAGATAGTTTCGTCTGGGAGCTGACTTCCTTCTTACAGAATACTGCTGATCGCAACTACGAGCTCACTGCATTAGCTTTACTACACCTTGATTCAACCTCACTTACTCTATAAACCATCCTGGGAGAACACACAACCTAAATACTTGAACTTATCGACCTGTTCTAGCTTTGTATCACCAATCTGACATTCAATTCTCTTGAATTTCTTACCTACTGACATCAATTTAGTCTTCGAGAGGCTAATTTTCATACCATACTCATTGCACCTATTTTCAAGTTCCAAGATATTAGACTGCAGGCTTTCGGCACAGTCTGCCATTAAGACCAAGTCGTCAGCATAGGCCAAACTGCTTACTACATTTCCATCTAACTGAATCCCTCCCTGCCACTTAATACCTTTCAGCAGATGATCCATGTAAACTACGAACAGCAAAGGTGAAAGATTGCAGCCTTGTCCAACCCCTGTAAGTACCCTGAACCAAGAACTCATTCTACCATCAATTCTCACTGAAGCCCAGTTGTCAACATAAATGCCTTTGATTGATTTTAATAATCAACCTTTAATTCCATAGTCCCCCAGTATGGCGAACATCTTTTCCCTCGGTACCCTGTTATATGCTTTCTCTAGATCTACGAAACATAAACACAACTGCTTATTCCTTTCGTAGCATTTTTCAATTACCTGGCGCATACTGAAAATCTGATCCTGACAGCCTCTCTGTGGTCTGAAACCACACTGGTTTTCATCCAACTTCCTCTCAACCACAGATCGCACCCTCCCTTCCAAGATGCCAGTGAATACTTTGCCTGGTATACTAATCAATGAGATACCTCGATATTTGTTGCAATCCTTCCTGTTCCCTTGCTTATAGATAGGTGCAATTACTGCTTTTGTCCAATCTGAAGGTACCTTACCAACACTCCACGCTAATTTTACTACTCTATGAAGACATTTCATCCCTGCCTTCCCACTATACTTCACCATTTCAGGTCTAATTTCATCTATTCCTGCTGCCTTATGACAATGGAGTTTATTTACTATCCTTTCCACTTCCTCAAGCATAATTTCACCATCATTTTCTTCCTCCCCATGAGCTTGGCTGTTTGCAACACCACCATGATGATTTCATTTTACATTGAGAAGATGTTCAAAATAATCCCTCCACCTCTCCAGTGATTCCCTGGGATCTATTATGAGTTCACCTGAATTACTCAAAACACTGTTCATTTCCTTTTTCCCTTCCTTCCTAAGATACTTTATTACTGTCCAGAAAGGTTTTCCTGCTGCTTGACCTAGCCTTTCCAGGTTATTACCAAAATCTTCCCATGACTTCTTTTTGGATTCAACAACTATTTGTTTCGCTCTGTTTCTTTCATCTACGTACAAATCCCTGTCTGCCTCGGCCCTTGTTTGGAGCCATTTCTGATAAGCCTTCTTTTTACGTTTATAGGTTGCTCTCACTTCATCATTCCACCAAGATGTTCGCCTTTTCCCATCTTTACACACAGTTGTTCCTAGGCATTCCCTTGCTGTTTCTACTACAGCATCCCTGTATGCCACCCATTCACTTTCTATATCCTGAACCTGCTTACTGTCTACTGTTCGAAACTTCTCACTAATCATATCCATGTACTTCTGTCTAATTTCCTCGTCCTGGAGATTTTCTACCCTTATTCGTTTGCAGACAGATTTCACTTTCTCTACCCTAGGCCTAGAGATACTTAGTTCACTACAGATCAGATAGTGGTCTGTATCATCGAAAAATCCGCGGAAAACTCGTACATTCCTAACAGATTTCCTGAATTCAAAGTCTGTTAAGATATAGTCTATTATGGATCTGGTACCCCTAGCCTCCCATGTGTAGCGGTGAATAGCCTTATGCTTGAAGAATGTATTCGTAACAGCTAAACCCATACTAGCACAGAAGTCCAGCGAACGCTTCCCATTCCCATTAGCTTCCATATCTTCCCCACATTTACCAATCACCCTTTCGTATCCTTCAGTTCTATTCCCAACTCTCGCATTGAAATCGCCCATTAGCACTATTCTATCCTTGCTGTTGACCCTGACCACGATGTCACTCAATGCTTCATAAAACTTGTCAACTTCATCCTCATCTGCACCCTCACATGGTGAATACATGGACACAATTCTTGTCCTAATTCCTCCCACTGACAAATCTACCCACATCATTCGCTCATTTACGTGCCTAACAGAAACTATGTTGCGTGCAATGGCATTCCTGATAAAGAGCCCTACCTCAGACTCTGTCCTTCCCTTTCTAACACCCGTGAAGTACACCCTATAATCTCCTATCTCTTCCTCATTATCTCCCCTTACCCGAATATCACTTACTCCTAGCACATCCAGATGCATCCTCTTTGCTGACTCAGCCAGTTCTACCTTCTTTTTTCCATAAGCCCCATTAATATTGATAGCTCCCCAGCGAATTCCATTTCGTTCGCCAAGTTGTTTCCAAGGAGTCCCTCGCCTGTCAAATGGGAGTGGGACTCCAATACTCCCATAGGTCCGAGTCTTGCTTAAAGTGTTCTGAGCTCGGTAAATTCATGAAGCAGGATGCTGCCCTACTTGCACATAGTCTAAGTGAGGATCTCTCCTCTAACGGGTTATGGACCACTGGTGAATTGTATAGTCCTAGCCGCCTGAGCACAAGGAGGGCCACGACTCAGAATATGTCCGAGATGCCCACTCCCATTCCATAGCAACTCGTATCCCGACTCTCAGGACCACTTACTAGGCCACTCAGCCGTTGCCCATGGTTCACGAACTAGGACGTGACTACAGTAACCCACAAACATGAACCATCACATAATAATAATAATAATAATAATAATAATAATAATAATAATAATAATAATAATAATAATAATAATAATAATAAACTAAAGCGATCTAAACTAAGACACTACAAAACAGTAATCAAAACAGAGCGTCCGTATGGTAGTAAATGCCTCCGCGTGACAGGTATGTCGGGACTAAGAAAAGCCGAGAAATTTGAGAGGAAGATCCTCCGCAACATAATGGGTCCATAAATCGTGGATGGCCAGTATAGTTTACGAGAAAGTGGAGAATTATACCTAGAAAGCGAAAGATTAATTGAGTCAATGAAGAAAAAAATAAGCCTCCAATTTTATGGATATCTGTTTAGAATGGACGAGGAGAGGCTAACAAAACAGATTTGTAAAACAATTGAGTGTAGATCTAAAGTTTTCTACAAATGGTTCAGGGAGGTAAGAAGGGATCGTGAGTAGTCTGGATTAAATCGGGAAGACATACTAAATCGAAAAAAGTGTAGATAAATGTTCGACAGCTTCAGAGGCTTCCTTGACGAACAGACACTGAATAGCTGATGAATAGAGGAAAGAAGACAGGCTGCCAGAGGAAGAATAAAAATATTTTATCCTGCAAAGAAGGCTTCCACTAATGTGTGATTCTTGCTTAACGTGGTCTCACGTGGCCATAAACGAATAATAATAATAATAATAATAATAATAATAATAATAATAATAATAATAATAATAATAATAGTGCGCGGAATGGTAAAAAAATAAAATGGCGTATGGCTTTTAGTGCCGGGTGTGTCCGAGGACATGTTCGGTTCGCCAGGTGCAGGTCTTTCTATTTGACTTCTGTAGGCGACCTGCGCGTCGTGATGAGGATGAAATGATGATGAAGACGACACATACACCCAGCCCCCGTACCGGTGAAATTAACCAATTATGGTTAAAATTCCCGACCCCCTCGGGAATCGAACCCGGGACCCCTGCGACCAAAGGCCAGCACGCTAACCATTTAGCCATGGGACCGGACTGCGGAATGGTAACTGAGTGGCATAGTGACTGGCTTCTCACCAAGACGTCTCAAGTTCGAATCCAGGCCAACACATGAGTGGATCGGATTCCACGTAGAATCAGTTATAGAACAGTCAATTAAACTACTCAACCTTGCTAGCTTCTTAATGCTATTATTTTCACGAACCAGTAACTACTTTTACAGTTTTCGGAGACATAATGGTAACACAAATTTTGTCGCAGAGCAGTTATTGTATTCGTGATGTTTAATCTATTGACAGGAAGCTGGCATATTTGATCACTTTCAGAAACCTCTGAAATGTATGGGAATCGAACCCGGGAACTGGGGCTCAGAAATCTAGCGCTTGGTCTGCAGTTTACTGCGGAGCTGTAACTCTGACTGTTCACTACGTTAGTTGACTTAGCGCTAAAAGTAAGCCACCGAGCTCGATAGCTGCAGTCGCTTAAGTGCGGCCAGTATCCAGTATTCGGGAGATAGTAGGTTCGAATCCCGCTGTCGGCAGCCCTGAAAATGGTTTTCCGTGGTTTCCCATTTTCACACCAGGCAAGTGCTGGGGGTGTACCTTAATTAAGGCCACGGTCGCTTCCTTCCCACTCCTAGCCCTTTCCTGTCCCATCGTCGCCACAAGATCTATCTGTGTCGGTGCGACGTAAAGCAACTAACAAAAAAAGTAAGCCACACATTCACTGAATTTGCTTCACATGGAAAGAAAATGGGAAGAAAATTATGGCATTTGTTTCTCACACATGCAACAATCAGTGGTGACGCTTTCCAGTCCTAATGTGAAGTGAGAATTATCACACCCAGTCATAGAGGTGGGTGTTAGTTAATTCACTGAACCCTGTCAGCTATTATTTCATTTACATATTTATTTATTTATTTATTTATTTATTTATTTATTTATTTATTTATTTATTTATTTATTCTCCTTAATCCGCTTCCCACCCCAGATTTGGGTATTCCCTCGGACTCAGCGAGGGATCCCACCTCTACCGCCTCAAGGGCAGTGTCCTGGGGCGTGAGCCTTTGGGTCGGGGGATACAACTGGAGAACAGGATCAGAACCTCGCAGTGGAGGCCTCACCTGCTATGCTGAACAAGAGCCTTGCGGGGGGAGGGGGATGGAGATTTGAAGGGATAGACAAGGAAGTGGGAAGGAAGCGGCCGTGGTCTAAAGTTAGATGCCATCCCGGCGTTAGCTTGGAGGAGAAGTGGGAAACCACGGGAACCCACTTCCATGATGGCTGAGGTGGGAATCGAATCCACCTCTACTCAGCTGACCTCCCGAGGCTGAGTAGACCACGTTCCAGCCCTTCTACCACTTTTCAAATTTCGTGCCAGAGCCGGGAATCGAACCCGGGCTTCGGGGGATGGCAGCTAATCACGCTAACCATTACACCATAGAGATGGACTATTTATTTATTTATTTATTTATTTATTTATTTATTTATTTATTTATTTATTTATTTATTTATTTATTTATTTATTTATTTATTTGTGGAGAAAATATATTTTCTCTCTAGATCTTACCATAAAACTATTTTGCTTATTGTAGAATGTTCTTGTAATTACATTTCACTCGGGAAATATACTGGATGCAATCAATTTTCAGTACACTGTATATTTGAATTGGACGATTTATAGGATATATTCGTTCACACATATCTTATAGCTCATGCATCATTATATAAAAATTATGAGATCATTTATTTCATATTAATGGAGGAGGTAGCCTTGACAGACTGTGTCTTGTTTGTTATCATACCTGCACAAATTTAAACACCAGAAAATCAGATCTAACAAGACAAATAATCATATGTTTGTCGGGAGAATATGAAGTATCTTGAGAAAGTCATGGTGCGGTGCATCAGGATTCCTTTCACATTTGTTACACCAACATTTTCTTACAACCCTGAATAGAAACAGGTTAACCTTCAGTTTTTGATGTCAATAAGGACGAAATATTAATGAGTTGACTTTGTGTTCTTCCGTACCAAGATGAAAATAATGAATGGATTTTCCTATGTGATTTAGACTATTCGAACCATCAATGGCGTTATATTAAGAAAAACGTTACTTGCCATTTTCTCAATGAAACGTCAACAACTAACGCAAAGGACGAGAAAGCTGCGAACATTTAATTTTCCTCAACTTCAAAGTCATCATTTTTATAGGATAAGATAGTATTATGCTGGACATTCGAGAATAACACTTGAAAGTTAACACGTACAGGAGTTTCTTTCAAGGAGGACGTGATTTAGCGCAATATGTTAGTTGCTCGTCATCCACACAGACGGCTGAGGTTCAAACCCCATGAATCAGGAGAATCACATAGCGTCTTCAAGGGTACTCGACCTTACACCCTCGTCCAAAATTGAAAACGATATGGGGTGGTCTCAGTGACACCAAAAGTAAGAGGGAATCTGAAGAGTGTTTGTATAGGTTACCTTGGATATTGCATGACATACAAATTCATAACGACTGCCGGAAAAGTTAATTACAGAAGTAGTACAGTATAAGTACATAAATCAAATAAATTTATTATTCTACCGTCCCTTAACAGCTGCCATAATTGCCCTATAATTTAGATTAAAGTTCTCACATGGAAATGTACTGTATAAGCACTAGGAAATCAACAGTATTTAGAGTATTTACACACAATCTAGCATATGTAAAAACACATCCATTGGCAGTTACAGAGATAAAGGTTAAGCCTGTTAACAATAGCGACTACCTGACCATAACTCTACTATGAAAATGGAGAATTCTTCGCGGTTGTTTGAAGGCTCCAGTTCGAGGAACAGTTGCAAAATAAAATTGCCGTATCCCCTGACTTTGAATTATCCAAATTTAATCTTCGAAAATTCGAATTAAATACGATTTTTTGCATTGATAAAACTAGGAATTTCAATGCGAATAAACCTTTATTCGAATTATCCAACTTTCGAATTATCCAGTCGAATTTACCAGAGTACAATGTATATTGATATATATTTAAATATTCTGTGGAGAGGGAACTAGTGCAAAGTGAACAATCGTCGTTTACAGCTTGCATTGTAATTTTGTAGGTTAGGTACTATGTAGATGCATAAACATATTTAGCAAAGTCTCTATGCTTGGCACATTAAATGTGGCATAGTCCATTCTGACCTACTGATCTATTATCCATTGTAATTTCTGAGAAAAAAAAAAGTGCAATGGTTTTCTGGCACAGCAGGTAGAGAAATCTTGTCACATGGATTCAGAACATTCCAGCCAACGCCCATCTTTCTAGATCTGTGGTCTTGTTCAATTCCATTCCCCTAATCAATAAATTATTAAAAACTGAGTCTAACCACCGTCCCTTTGGTCTCTCTCTCTACTTATCTTACCTTCTATGGCCGAGTCCGTAATTGCCTTAGCTAAATATAATGGGATATTCGCTTCATTTTACTGAATCGATTCATTTGATTCGTTCACGTTATTGAATCGATACAATGACCCGATTCATGGCACATTAGAGTCACCGTTCCTATTACATCTCTATAGACAGCAATGCTCCTGCTGCCAACTGGTCTTTATTCAATGAACTGCTTGCCTATGTGTCATCCAGTTTTCAGATTCAGGTTTCTCTTGCAGCCACCTCATCGCATCAAGTCTTGATGTGACAAAGCTTTTTCCCAACAGTGACAAATACATTAAGTAAGTACATTCAACCATCAATAAACATTTACGATCTGCATTTAGGGCTGTCGCCAGGTGGCAAATTCCCTATCAGTTAATTGTCTAGTCTTCTCGTAAATGATTTCAAATAACTTGGAAATATCACTGTATTCATGGTTTTCTGATTCAACATCTGTTTAGTTTATTGCGTCAGTCGGCTCACTTACTCATTGTCAACATACACCAATGATCTCGTGATTCGATTATTGAAATCTTGTGCAATGATACGATATACGAACTGAGAGAATACTGAGCGGTTTTTTCCAATTTAAAACAGATAATTTTGAGTGGTCATGTGTATGACTCATAGTCATAGGGTACGCTTGAGAGCTGAGTTGAATTAACTGTCGAATGTTAGCTAAGGTATAATAATAAGATGCATTAAACTAATAAATAGAATAACTTATTACCCTATCTACTTACTAGCTATTTTTGAATTATGTTTTGACTACCTTTTTAACACTGTGAATTAATCCGACTGTTATTTAAACCACCCTGTAAGAAGAGCACAGTGAATGCAAGTGGATATTCTTTTCAAATGAGCTAAGAGCGAGAGTCCGTTATAGCGTACGATTCTTTCAGTGAACCACGTCTCGTCCGCAGCGGAAGTTCGGCTCTCCGCCAATGTCCATGTTCTGTTGAAAAATGAAATCACACATGGCTTCTAGTGCCGGGAGTGTCCGAGGACAAGTTTGGCTCGCCAGATGTACGTCTTTTGATTTGACTCCCGTAGGCGACCTGCGCGTCGTTATGATGATGAAATGATGATGAAGACGACACATATACCCAGCCCCCGTGCCAGCGAAATTAATCAATGATGGTTAAAATTCCCGACCCTGCCGGGAATCGAACCCGGAACCCCTGTGACCAAAGGTCAGCACGCTAACCCTTTAGCCATGGAGCCAGACATGTTCCGAAAATGAACTGTATGTGTGTGTGTTGTGTCTCACGAATTCGTGACGGCGTCACTCAGAGCTAGCGAGTCAGCTGAATCGTGTGCCGTGAGCTCACCGTTACTGCAATTCGATTCACTCGGACTGCTAAATGAATCGAAACACTGCTTCGAATCATACACTCAGTAGCCACCACTACTAGCTAACTCACGTAACCCAACCATCGAAGCTGGTTTATACTTACAGCTTCATTCATCAAATTTATTCCCAACATAGCCTTTGTTCTTCATCCGAATACACTCCTTTCATTTCCCCTTCTGAATGTATCAGCAATCATTATCGCTGCTTTCATGCACGATACTTCCAATTCATAAGATATCCTGAGACCACCCAACTTCCTCTCTTGAACAACAAAGTTGACCTGAAAACTGTTCGAAGTGAAGACAGGTTCGTTCTTAAATTCACTTCTTTCATATACACGGGGTTTCAAAAATGCATGCCAACTGCCGTAGCCGTGTTGAAACACCGGATCCCGTGAGATATCCGAAATTAAGCAACATTGGGCGTGGTCAGGGGTTGGATGGGTTGCCACGCGCTGTTGGTGGAGGGTAAGGGAATGGAGGAGCGGAAAGGAACTGGCCACCCTACCGCACGTAAACTCCGGCTCAGGAACACCTCTGCGGAGGTTCGGACCTGCCTTCGGGCAGAATAACCCTTACCTTACCTCAAAAATGCATGGCATAATTTTAGGGTTGGTTTCCTCAAATATAGAGAAAGAAAAATGTCTGTATAAACATGGATCCGGAAACATGTATTTTTGAGGATATCAGACTATGTCTTGGGCTAGTTCCTCGAGTGTTGTGGGCTATCTTGCATGTACTGATATACTCCTGGCATTACCTTACAACAGGTGTTCAATATCCCCAGCCCTTGCCATACTACAGGCTTGTGCTCGACGTCGCATGGAGTTAGGAATACACTCGAACATGTCCAGTGTTGTACGTAATGTTTGAAGGGATGTTATAATTCTGCCATGAAGTGTTGCTTCATCTTCCACAACAGTCACGTACACCAAAGAATGAAGTTGAACGGATATAGATCTGGTGGTCGTGGAGGCCAAGAAAGTACGGATTTCCGGACCCATGTTCATACATACTTCTTTCTTTGTATGTGAGAAATACAACCCTGAAATGATACCGTGTATTTTTTAAACAACCTGTAGAGTACATTGATTGCAAGTGCGAGCTCACTGCATTAATGTTGTTGTACTTTGATTCGATTTATCTTACTACTGTATACTATATGCCTTTGCTGGTGGGATGTAGTGTTTACTGTGCACTATGTCTTCTGGTATGGGCTAGAATAAATTTGTTACTTTCCTTGACCTGTCTCAGTCTCGTCCTTGGCTTTGACAATATGAAAGTGACTGAGGTATGAGCGATGATAGTAAAATCATTTCTTACTCAGCCAGTCCCTGTTCTGAATGCTGTGAAAATATCGCTCATAGGGTCAGCTGGTGCATGCATATTAGTGGGCTTGGCAGATTGATATGTAATAGCAACTTCTGGCTCAGTGAGGAAAGCAACGGGAAACTGTCTCACTCCTCATTTCCCTAGTATGCCTCTTCAGTGACACCTGGGCTATTTATGACAGTTGTTGGTGGAGCTGTAGAGGATTAAACCAGCCTTCGGGCTGAATACCCAGCATACAACATACACCGTATACTACCGTCCTAGGATAATACACATCCTAAGTACATTAAATGATCCACCTGTTCCAGTTCTGAATTTTCTTTCTGGCATTGAGTCCTCTCAGGTTTCTTCACATTACCTTAGTCTTAGAAATGCTGATTTTCATATCCGACTCGCTGCATTTCTTTTCAAGCCTCTATTAGACTGCTGGCTCTCAGTAGTCAGTTGTTTAAGACAACGTCATCGGCATGGGCCGAACTGCTTGCTACATTTCCATACACCCCTGCTATGTTATAAATTTCAGTGAATCATCCATCAACATTAAGGTGAAAGATTAGGGTCTTGTCTAAGCAGTGTAGCTGCTGTGCTGGGAACCAAAAGCTTACTCCATTAGAATCCCTCAATGGATCCGATTTTCAACGTAAATATCTTTGCTTTCCTGTAATAACCTACCCATAATCCCATAATCAAACTGCTAACATATTTTCTGCTGTTACTTCCAATATTATCCCTGTGTTTAAGAAATCACACCCTTCCCAACCATCTGAGGACGGACTAATTTCTATTCTTGCACTTTGTAAAGCGCCTGAGCGTCTGGTTCATGAGCAGCTGTTGGAATACCATTGCACGAAGGGACACAGCCCTGCAACAGCATTGCTCAAAGTGCTTGAGGGCATAAGACACACAATGGCCATAGTCTGGTGACTTTTCCTCCTCGATTTCAAAGCGCATTTGAAACCTTACATACAGGCTGGATTAAACTGGATGAAATCTTACTACTTTGACGAACAAAGTATTAATTTCTTTTCATCGTACCACAAAGTCACTCGTGTGTAATTATTAGTTTTCTTTTACATAGTATGGATAGGACTTAAGCGAGTAAGAAGTTCCCGCGTTATATAATGCTTATATTTATTTATTGTAACGTAATCAATGATATAGCTAGATGGGTAATTCGAAGGGCTGTAATTAATGATTAATTAATCAAATGCAGGTGGATAGTCCTTGCTGGTCGAGTTGTTATCAACTCTATGATTTCATATGGTATTGTTGGCATAACTAAGTATAAACGTTTTTGAGCCGAATAATAATAAAATATGCTCCGGGTTTTCCGTGGCTCACAAAGGATTAGGAAGCGCCTGGTTTCAATGGATTGACAAGGAATTAACTTGAGCAGAAGTTCACACAAATTTTTTTGAAATTATTGATTTCTTTCCTTTTCTGAGTTTACATTTAGAGAAATGGAAAGTCTGAATGAATAACAACAATATTAATGAGCTCGTCAGTTCCAACAATATAGTAGACTTAGAAGTCCGAATATCAGGTACAAAAACTTGAGAGAATTACCAATGTTAATTTACACAGAAAAGAGCTGAATTGCTCTAGCCGGGTACAAAATTTTAGAAGAGCAGGAAGTGCTGCAGAGAAATACACTTCGTAGGAGTCTGTGCTCCAACTATGTCAATAGTCTAGACTCGTAGAAGCATCAATTTTCTTGTGGCGCACTTAAGTTCCACCTGACAACCTGTCGGTTGTCCTCTGTTAAAGTATTTGCACACCGTTGCCCCGATGTGAACTTATCTATTGCTCAAAAGTTATAGGGTTCACTGTTTCCAAAGGGAACTAACACCAGAAAATCACGATACAAACAATAAATGTACAGGGTATAATTGCCCATACTAAGTGGCCTTAGTGGAAAACGAAAAGTTTGAACATGACTGGCCATAAACAAAAGGCTAGGAAACGAAACACTTGCCTTCCTTGTAGAAATAGTTAAAACCCTAGGTGGGCGTATGGCCCAACGATACAGAGGCTAATCCTATTCTACACCGGGGTGACTAAATGAGAAACATTAAAGCCAAAAAGGTTTTAAGAAATTTCGAGGTATAAACAAATTAGTCATACCATGCAATTTGAATGGGAACCGACAGAGGGCAATCACTCTTTGTTTCCTCACATTACATATGTCTCAGTCGGGAATAGAACAGAGTCCTGAGACTTGCCGAAAATTCTACATTTAAACCACCAAATTTAGAATTTTACATTACATACAAGAGGTTCAGACCTTCCCCTCACTCTATCCGCAGGAGCTATCACATATCTAGGAAGATTCTGCCATTACTCTGAGTCGCTGGGCCGTCCTCACGCAGGCCGCGCCCCTGCCTCCTGGTTCACGTCAATTCACCATCTTCACACTGGAGCAATTCAGACAATACGGCCCTAAAGCGCTCTGGTTTTCCATTAAATTGCCTAGCATTTGCCATAGTTTCAGAAAGCCTTACAGATGCAGCAATGCAAGTCGATCTGCTTGAAAAGACAGCCAACATGACAGGCTTGAGAATCTCTGCCGAGAAAACAAAATTTTTGACGAATATAAAAAGTGCTCCGAAGTTTTTAGTAACAGATATTGGTCAGATAGAAAAGGTAAAGGAATTCAAATATTTGGGTGAGACACTTACAACAAAAGGTGCTTATCAATGAAACTTAAAATAAAGCACTACAACACAGTAGTGAAACCAGAATGCCTGTATGCCAGCGAATGTCTACCACTGAACTACAAGCTTGATAAATTAGAAATATTAGACAGAAGAAATATAAGGAAAATATTAGGTCGTCTAAGAATTGCAGAGTTTTGGAAATTAAGAAGTAGGAATGAAATTTAGCAGAACATAGAAAACATATCAGAAACAATAATAAAAAGATTGCTATCTCTTGGACACATTTACAGAATGGATGTCAATAGATTAACTAAACGAATCTTCGAGTACCTTTGGGAAAATAAATCAACCACCACCTGGATTCAAGAAGTCAAGAAAGACCTGGAAAGGAATAACATACGAGAATAAGAATTATTGGAAAGAAAGATTTTTAGGAAGAAAGTCTTACAAATGCAAGGATTCCAAGGGAGGAAGGAAAACAGAACAGGCACAAAGTGGACTGAAGACAGGAAAAAGAAGCACAGTGAAACAATGAAAGAATACTGGAAGAAAAGGAAAGAACAACTAAGGAGGAAATATTGAAATTGTAACGTGGTCCTTAGAAGGCCCGAAATCAATAATAATAATAATAATAATAATAATAATAATAATAATAATAATAATAATAATAATAATAATAATAATAATAATAATTAGTGTCCCCACCCCAGATTTGAAGTTTAATAGGAATTTGGAATAATAAAATAAATTGAGTAATGTTTAGTGACCGTGGAGGCAAAGTTTTAATAATTAAATACTCATCCGAAGAGTGTTCAAGTCGGCGGTTAGGAACCGTAACGCTAAGGTAAGCACACAATTCGTAATGGAAATTATTTTGTGCTCCATCCGCATGAAACATGAAGTCACATTGCAGTGGACAATGCCGACCCAGCGCTATCTGGGTATCGAACCTGCCTCGTACCCGAAGGGCCCCGTTTCGAGATCCCCGGGCTGGTTCGAGATCCACTCACCTTACGGGAGAACAATTCAGGAGGTATCTGACGGTGAGATAGCAACGCGGGCCTAGAAAGCCAATAAGAATTGCCGAGAGGATATTTTGCGCTGATTACCCGTCATCTCGTAATCTGTATGCCTTCGGGATGAGCAGTGATCTATTGGTAAGCCGAGACCCATCGGGACTCTTGTGTCATAGAGATTATTGGTTTATGAAACGGACCAACATGCAGCAAACCATTTGACTGTATTTTCCTGAGACACTGGCAGGGATAATGAGTTGAATACTGTAGAGCAGGTATTTTTTGGTCTTTAGTGAAACACTTTTCGGACTGAGTAGCTCAGATGGTATAGCGCTGTCCTTCTGAGCCCAGCTTGACAGCTTCGAACTTCGGTCATTAGGGTGGTATGTATAACTTATGGGTAGTGTTCGGAAGTTTATGACCTAATGAAGTATAAAATATGCAAGCAAATATTACCTAAAACTACCTAAATATGACCTAAAATATGAAAATATAAATTAAGCATTTTAGGAATAGGTTGCAAGTATTATGGTATTATTAACATTGAGCGTGCCAAAGCGATACTAATGATAGTATAGGAGACACATTTAATATGCAAACTGACAGAGCTAGAATAGGTACGTTAAAACTTCCCTGAGGTGCAGCTCTCACTCTGTTCTCCCAAAGAAGGACAAAAAACATGGAATATTAGCATGCTTTTTGGTATCTGCCGGCGTACGTTCGTACAGCATCACGTTATCGGCATCAGATCTTCTAAACCTGTTACCTATCTCTTTCGGGAGAAAAGAAAAATATATCTAAAGTATTTTGAAGTCCTTTGTTTGATACTCGACGCAGATAACATGTTTCTTGTTAAAAACGATGCCTCAGTTTAAACATGAATGCCGAAAATATAGCCAAATATGACCTTATAACACTAAAATAACCAAAATGTTCCCAAACCAATAAAATTGGCCGAAATATGCATTTACATGCAACATAAAATTACACTAAACTTGGCAGAGGCCCGTCTTTCACATTAATTTTTCAGATATCGTGTAAAATAATCTCAGGAAAGAAGTAAGACGTTTCCTTAAGATCCGAACCTTAATTATGAGTATTCAATTAATATTAACCAATGTCTTCAATGTTATCATTGTAGGTGTGGTGTGTAAATGTATTAAGAGAAATGTGTGGTCATCACTGTGCAGTTTTTGTAATTGATGGTGCACAAATACGTCAACCTCACGTCGATCGATTTACTGGCACGTAAAGGAACTCTTAAGGGATTTATTCTGGCATCTCTGCGATAACTGAAAAAGTAATTATATAATTACTATCAAATATCGTATTCCTTGTAGTGATAATCTCGGAGTGTTTCTAATATCCGCTTAAACTTTCTGAGCCCACTATATCACTGACAATATAATGATTAACAAGAAGAAATAGCTTCTTGCGTTCGGGGTAATTAGCTTCATAAAGAATATATTTACAAGTTCATTTAAAGATCCTCCCACATATCAATTAGTAGAACTTGGTAAACAACAAATACTGTGATCACTGGAAAGCTTCAGCAGGTGTTTCCCTGCTAGGAATGCCGTTGGGAATGCGCCAGCCCAACTAATGATCGTACGCGTCACTAATTGGATTACGAAGCCATTCATCTGACGAGTGCCTCGCCTGGATGGATGAGCTCTCTCGTGAAACTTCGATATCGGCGGTCATTTTTAATAATAGAAAGGTACAGATGCTGACAATAACAACGAAATTTATTCAAACCGATATCCAGTCTCTGAAAAGGTATAAATCAGATTTAATTGATTTAATGAATACTAAAAGTTGGCAAGTGATTATATTTTGAGTTTTATAGCTAACCTGTCATAACAAACGTGACATTCAGGAGAAAATTTATCTCACACTCCTGCTTCAAGTCTCCTCCCTCCAGTAGCTACTTCCTTGCCCCTGGTAGGGTGGTTACCGGACCCAGTGTATCAAGTGGAATTTTCTTCGTATAGTTTGCTATACGAGTACTATTGTATGGGGTATTTTGTGGAACAGCTGATGACCGCTATTTCTACAGGAGTCAGTGGAGAGCACTCTCTCATTCCGACATAAGTGAAAAAGTGTAGCAAGTTATTTGCGGCGTTCATTACATTACAGTAGAATTCCATTAGTCCGGCATCCAACAGTCCGGAACGCCCGATGGTCCGGCACCACTCCAGGATTTTTTAAATGTTATTATCCCTTAGCAAAGATCTCTCGTAAACAATTTGATGCATTATTTGTCGAAACCAATCGAAGTGTATTTTTTATTATTTCAAAGTTAATAGTGCAAATGTATCTGATACAATCCATTTGTTATGCATTGACTTACTTTAATATCTCTACAGTATCTCCGGAAATATTCAGCCTAGAAGGCTGTGTGCTATACTGAGTACTGGAAAGCCAACCATATGATAAAATAAACAGATTTCAAAAATTGAATGTATGGGCCAAGTTCAAAAACGGATGGGAACATGACTTCAAAAATTGAGGCGGACAGATGGAAAAGAGAAGTTGTAGATGGAGAAAGTCTCTAAATGTTAAAGGAAGACTTTCAGATAAAAACATCGGTGAACTCCTGCATTATTATGGAATAGCAATAAGAAACAACACGTTTGAAAAGAGGAGTTTGTTATTAAACTAATGTTTCTGCTGATCAACATTTTACTTCAAAACGCCGTGTTACAGCTGTTTTCGCTGTACGCCTTATAGCGCCCGATAGTCCGGCATTTTCGGTAATCCGGCACCGGGCCGGTCCCGAACGTGCCGGACTATCGGGCTTCCACTGTATTAAGACGTTTGGTTTATTTTTGGTTTCATTTAGAGACCCCCTTGGAATGATTTATTTCAATTCGTCTGAGACATCAAAAGTTACATTGAAATAAAATTTCTCAATATTATCTTGATGTCCGGCTCCATGGCTAAATTGTTAGCGTGCTGAAGTTTAGTGCAAGGGATCCCGGCTCTGATTCCCGGCAAGGCCGGGTATTTTAATATTTAATTGGTTTTTTCATTGGCTTATGTGTCGTCTGGAAAATTAGAAATCATCCTAGGTAGAGCCCCATACTCAGAGACGTACAGATTGCCTATAGGCTTCAACTCGAACGAACTGCACCAGACCTCTCCGAGGACAATATGACATTAATTATCGTAAGAGTTTCTAAGTCGACCACCGTGAGTAGCTAAGACCGTGGAACACTGGTCTTCTAACGGAAGTTGGTCAGGTCGGTCCCGGCTCAGTCTGGTGATATTTGAAACTACTCACTCCAGTACATGAGGTCTATAGATTTAGCATCACCTACAAGAAATACTTCGGGACAAAAGTTCTGGCATCCTATTGTCTCCGGAAAAAAGTAACAGTAGTTGATGGTATGAACAATCAATATTATTATTATTATTATTACTATTACTAACCCTGCCATCCTGGGCCCAATGTGTGGGAAGCCAGGCTCTGTCTGTCACAAGCCAGAACAAAGTGGGGAGTGATAGAGGAGTAACACCTCTTTGAAAAACCTTGGTCCACCTGGCCCGGCTGGTAGTACCTTGTGAGGGTCCGTACCAGGGTTACGATGAAGATAGTCAACGGTTTGGTAGGCGGAAGACGACAACCAAGTCCGAACGGCGGATGAACTATTTTCATTTAGCAGTGTATGTTCTTCAGTGAAGCGGCTGCGAAAGGCATCTGACTCCAGAGGAGCGGCATATTGTTGAGCTCCAGGGCTTACAACCTTGGTTCTACTACCGGGAAGGAGTTTTCCGATCCATTCTGGTTTGAACAACCAAGCATCATGGAATGTCGTCACAAAAAGGACACTACCCCAGGTAGTACCTCGTTGAGGGAATCTACCGCTCCTTAGAGCGCAATCAGGCCTGTGGATTCTGGGGAGCCTGAACCAAGATGCTTTGAGGACACTACTACACGTACAAAATTCAAGACGAAACAGAAATACTACTTTGGGACGCTGAATGTCAATTAACTACTGAAAGTGCACAAAGAATTGTCGATGATATTGGGCAAATACAACATAACCATCTTAGCCATCCAAGAAACAAGATACCTAGATGAAGACAAAATGGACATTGAGGGGTATAGGATTTATAAAGGCAAAGGGACTATGAAAATTAGTAAGAACATGCTTTTACTCGGCACAGCTTTTGTTGTTCATAAGAAGGTTGTCAGTTCAATCCTGGACTTCTTCAGCCCCTCTGAGACACTTTCCATTCTAACTCTCAGCTGCGGTAACAAAGGATACACACTGATCAATGTGCATGCACCGATCAATGAGGACAACAGACGTAATCCTGAGAAAGTCGAACAGTTTTGGGACCTTCTTGAAGAACAGTTGGAGAAAATACCACCAAAGAACATCAAGATCTTATTAGGCGATTTTAACGCTCACCTGGGAATAGAACCACAATTCAGATCAACAATTGGAAACTATCCTACTCACAAAATTACTAATAGAAATGGTATAAGACTTGTCAATCTGTGTTGTACCTTCAATCTTCAGATAATGTCAACATTCTACAAACACAAGCCAAGCAAACAAAAAATGGCCATCACCAGGCAATGTGTGTGGAGAGAAACACATTGATCATGTAGCAATATCCAGGAGAGCGATTAAAGAAATAATGAACGTTAAAGTGCAGAGAGGTGACCAGTTTTATTCAGATCATTATCTCTCCAAGATCAAAATTAATTTCATTCCTCTCAATAAGGCCCTGAAACCAGGAAACAGAATTTATAAATACGACCTTGTAAAGTTAAAAATCAATCAAAATGTCTTAGAACAATACCACCAGCAACTGACATTTGAATATCATAAATGGACGAACATCGCCTCCAAGATCCAACAAGCAACTAATACTGCAATTCTGACAGCTAAGAAAAGAAAGCATAGGTGGTGGAATGAGGTCTGTGATGAAGTGCTGACCCAAAGAACAAATGCCTGGAAAAAGTGGAACTCGACCCGAAGATTTCGATGTGTTCCGTGAAGCTCGAAAAGAAGCAGCCAGAACTTTCCGAATGGCCAAGCGACTATATGAGAAACAGCAGTTAGAACAGATCGATCAGGATTACCGGAAAAACAATTCAGAGACTTCTATCAAACATTCAAGACTATTTTGAGAGGGTACCAATTCCCCAGCCTTTGTTTTAGAGATGAAAATGGAAATCTGGGCTTGACCAGAAAACTGTACGATCATATCTCGATACTTTGAAAACCTTCTTAATTGTGATGAACCAAAAGAAAGATTCCCTGTGTGCGACCCGATCCACAAACTACCCAACTCAACCACTCCTTTTAAAGAGGAGATCAAACGGATTATAAACAACTTAAAGAATAATAAGGCAGCTGGTAAAGATTCAATAGTGGCAGAACTACTGAATCTGGCAAATGATGAAACTGAAGAGCATCTTCAGGTACAAGAAGATGTACTAGTCAAACTTTTTGAAGATATCTGGAGAACTGGGATGATACCAACTGAATGGCTGTCAACACTAATCCACCCTTTGCACAAGAATGTCAACAACTATAGGGGCATCTCATTAGTATCTGTTACCTATAAGATTTTCTCCAAAGCAGTTCAGAGCAGAATAGAAGCTCACCTTGACCAACAGATTGGGGAATATCAGGCTGGTTTCAGAAAAAGCCGTTCGTGCCCAGAACAGATATTTATCCTGAAGAGCATCATCAGGTACAAGAAGACAGGAGGACACAGCTACGTGGTTGTGTTTGTTGACCTTGAGAAAGCATATGACTCCACTGACCGCGAGTCATTAATGAATATTTTGGAAGAGTTTGGAGTGGACGATACGTCAAGAAATTTGATCAAACAAACTCTAACCAACACTGTGTCGAAAGTAAAATTTATGGGCGAGATCTCAGAACCGTTTACAATCAGAACGGGTGTCAGACAGGAAGATGGACTATCCCCACTCCTCTTCAACTGTGTTTTGGAAAAAGTCATTAGAGAGTGGAGGAAGTTGTTAGACCAAGAAGAAACAAAGGAAGATCAGTTCAGACTTGGTCCTAAGCACAAAGGGGTGTACGTTGACTGCCTGGCCTTTGCGGATGATCTGGCCATTTTTGCTAACAACATAGATTCAGCAGTCAACAAGACCAATAGGCTGTCAGAAGTTCCTGAAAAGGTAGGACTCCAGATTTCTATTCCGAAGACAAAATATATGACAAACGTATGTGATGGACCTGAATGGATGATCACTAATCTTGGAAAAATCGGTCGTGTCAAGAATTTCAGATATCTTGGTGAAGTCATCCAGAAGAATGGATTAGAAGAGGAAGTAATTAATGTCAGGATGAGGAAGTTAGACCAGGCATACCAAATGACAAAGAATATCTATAAAAAGTCTATGAGTATAGGGGCGAAGTTCCAACACCATAACACAGTTGTAAAACCTGAGGGATTATATGCGTCTGAAACTTTGACCTTAAGTAGTAACGGTCAAGCTGACCGGCTGGATACTAAGAAAAATCCTAGGTAATAGGTGGGTTGATGAAAAATGGCGAATGAGACCAAATGAGGATTTGTACAGCAAGAGAGAACCTCTCACAGCGTCAATTAAGAAGAGACGGCTATTTTATGGTCATATCTAGAGGATGACTGATGTTCGACTAACAAAAAGAATATGGAATTTTATTCGATCTAAGGCAACAAGGCGGAGATGGTTCCAGGAATGCGAAAAAGATCTGAGGCAGATTGGTGTTTCAGACCAAGAAATTCATGACAGGAGCGCATTCAGAAGATTGGTGAACCACTATCAATGTTTCCAAATGGCATCAACTTCCAGAAGACGGAAAGGACCTTTGTCTGAAGAGCATAAACAGGCACTCGTCGCTGGGCTCAGAAGATACTGGCAGGAAGTCAAAGCCGGGACAAGAACAAGACCTAGACACTGAAATGAAGTTGGTTGTTACCACGCAGTCCATAGAGGCTCAACTCGATATATTAAAAAAAAGAAACTATTACTATTACTATATCGCCGCCTCTGTGGTGTAGTGGTTAGCGTGATTAGCTGCCACCCCCGGAGGTCCGGGTTCGATTCCCGGCTCTGCCACGAAATTTGAAAAATGGTACGAGGGCTGGAACGGGGTCCACTCAGCCTCGGGAGGTCAACTGAGTAGAGGCGGGTTCGATTCCCACCTCAGCCATCCTCGAAGTGGTTTTCCGTGGTTTCCCACTTCACCTCCAGGCAAATGCCGGGATAGTACCTATCTTAAGGCCACGGCCGCTTCCTTCCCTCATCCTTGCCTATCCCTTCCAATCTTCCCATCCCCCTACTAGGCCCCTGTTCACTATAGCAGGTGAGGCCGCCTGGGCTAGGTACTGGTCATACTCCCCAGTTGTATCCCCCGACCGAGAGTCTGAAGCTCCAGGACACTGCCCTTGAGGCGGTAGAGGTGGGATCCCTCGCTCAGTCCGAGGGAAAAGCCGAACCTGGAGGGTAAACAGATGATGATAACTATTACTATTATTATTATTACTGTCAGTCGATAAAAGCAGTATTATTAAGATATCACTCTAAATTAGGCGGATAACTGGTAAATATACATGTAAAATAAAACATGAAGTAATTAGAAGCACTCGGTCGTTTAACCTACGGGTTGAAGATGTGCTTGGTTTGTATCATCGTGAAGACCTCGGTTAACTTACTAGTCAGAGATTCAGTCACTCTAGGAAGCTTATAACTTCTAGAAAGGCAATACATTCTGGCCAAATTATAAACGAGGTTCAAGGTAAATTCCGCAGGCAAAGGCATCGGGGCATACCACTTAGCATCGAGGTTTACGACTGAGAAAGTATTTATTTCCAATATTCTAGTAACCAATGATGGTTAAAATTCCCGACCCTGTCGGGAATCGAACCCGGGACCCCTCTGACCAAAGGTCAGCACGCTAACCATTTAGCCATGGAGCGGACAATGGGAGATGAAGATGTATGGCTGGAAAGTTGACGGGTGATTACCTGACTATTAGTGAGGGGCAAGTGGGGATGGTAAGAAAAGTGTGCGTCCTAGCGACGGACAACAGGACACTGTGCAGCAGCTCTTCACTACAGTGTTTAACAGGTCTTCTCATTAGGCAGCCCACGGGCCACATCTGGCCAATACAGAGATATTTTTTTCTATTACCTAGTATTTTTCTTAGTATCCTGCGCTCTCTTGTTTTCAGCCGGTCAGCTTGACCTTGACTACTTAAGGTCAAAGTTTCAGATGCATATAATCCCTCAAGTTTTACAACTGTGTTATAGTGTCGGAACTTGGCCCCTATACTCATAGACTTTTTATAGATATTCTTTGTCATTTGGTATGCCTGGTCTAACTTCCTCATCCTGACATTAATTGCCTCCTCTTCTAATCCATTGTTCTGGATGACCTCACGAAGACATCTGAAATTCTTGGTCATCTCTTGAGGATGACTGATGATCGACTAACAAAAAGAATATGGAATTTTATTCGAGATGGTTCCAGGAATGCGAAAAAGATCTGAGGCAGATTGGTGTTTCAGACCAAGAAATTCATGACAGGAACGCATTCAAAAGATTGGTGAACTTGTTTTAAAATTAGTCACTTTTATACAGACTAACAAATGTACCCGTGCTTCGCTACGGTATTGTACACTATATACGGATATCAAAGTAAATGACTCTACATGCAGTGAATAAGATATTTTTTAAATTGCATGTCTCTTAGCGTTATCCAGAAACAGCACCGGGAGGTCGCTATACGTTGTTTCCAATGTAAAGTGCGATTTGCGGAGTTGTGATGACAACGGCAGGCTCCCTTGCCTACTGCCTGGTTACAATCGACTTGGAGAGTTTTTGATACAATGGCAGGCCCCCTTTCCTACTTTCAGACAGATTACAGTTGAGGAGTGTTTTATTATAATGGCAGGCAAATTCCCTGCTGCCAGCCAAAATTCAGTTGTGCTGTTATCATTATAAGGACAGCCCTCTTTTCTTAATATCAGTCACAAAAATGTAGGTGAGTTCCAATTATAATAGCACCCCACTATGTCTAATGTCAGTCAATTTTAGACGGATAAATTTGTTTATAATGGCGGGCAACTTCCCCACTCCCAAACACAGTCAGTTTGGGGGAGTTCTGAGCAAAATTGCATGTTCCCTTAACTTCCGGCAGTCAAATCGAGAAAGGAATAATTCATTACAAAGGTAGTCCCTCCTTAGTCCGACTCGTTGGCTGAATGGTCAGCGTACTGCCCTTCGGTTTAGAGGATCCCGCGTTCGATTCCAGGCCGGGTCGGGGATTTTAATCGCTTCTGATTAATTCTTCTGGCTCGGGGACTGGGTGTTTGCGCCCATCCCAATATTCTCATCTTCATATTCAGACAAAACACCACACTGCTATCCACCGCCGAAACACGCAATAGAGATTACATCCCTCCACATTGGGTTGGCGTCAAGAAGGGCACCCAGCCGTAAAACAGGGCCAAATTAAATTGTGCGACGCAGTTCGCACCTAAGAACCCACTGCTGTGGGAAACGCGGTAGAAGAATGGTAGTCTCTCCTTATTAATGCCAATTACGCAGGAGTTGGAGAAGGATTTCATCCCTACTGCCAGTCAAAGTCCACGTGGAAAGTAATTATTACAATAGCAGACGCCCTCCTGCTCAAAGTCACTATTTGTAAAATATTAATTCTCCCACTATCGGCAGCCCTGAAAATGGTTTTCCGTGGTTTCCCATTTTCACACCAGGCAAATGCTGGGGCTGTACCTTAATTAAGGCCACGGACGCTTCCTTCCAACTCCTAGGCCTTTCCTATCCCATCGTCGCCATAAGACCTATCTGTGTCGGTGCGACGTAAAGCCCCTAGCAAAAAAAAAAAAAATTAATTATAATGGCAGACACCCCCTTTCACACATCACTACAAATCGACTTCAATGAATATATATAAATCGACATACGAAGTATATGCATGTTTAAAATATTTCAAACCTTCATTTACAGATTAGCTCACCGGGCGAGTTGGCCGTGCGCGTAGAGGCGCGCGGCTGTGAGCTTGCATCCGGGAGATAGTAGGTTCGAATCCCACTATCGGCAGCCCTGAAGATGGTTTTCCGTGGTTTCCCATTTTCACACCAGGCAAATGCTGGGGCTGTACCTTAATTAAGGCCACGGCCGCTTCCTTCCAACTCCTAGGCCTTTCCAATCCCATCGTCGCCATAAGACCTATCTGTGTCGGTGCGACGTAAAGCCCATAGCAAAAAAAAAAAAAAAAGATTAGCTCCTGCTAAATGATATATGATATCGACAAACGGATTTTACCATAAGACGCCTCATTTAGCGTTCTAAATGGCTGGCCCTAACATGTTTTCTCTTGTCCCATCTATTTATGGGTAAAATTGAGTTAGGAACGTTGAATAAGGTGACATTTTCGTAAGGTTGTCTCACAGTGCATTATTTTTGGGTACGAATGTGACAGCTAAAAACTGGGTGGACCAACCTTCGTGCCGAATTAGAGGATTCTATCTTTCGTCTAAGTGATTCAAACTATGAATTATACGTGTGCAAAGTGCAAAATGTTCGCACAATCGAGAAATAGAAACAAATCTAGCATATAAGGAATAGAGATATGACAAAACATCGTAGGACCAAAGTTGTAGATCACTCCAAATTGAACTGATATTGTGCCATCCGTTTTGTGATACGACTTACCGTTAAGCCACGAAATACCTCGAAAGGAAGGTGTGCACCGACATTAAAATTGCTTCAATGTTTCGATATTTTTCGGGGGTACAAGTGAAATATTTAATGATCTTGGAAGCTTTTCCTTTGTTACAGGCTAAGAAGTATAATCTGACCAAATTTCAATATTCCAGCTCGTCTGGCAGATTGTGTAGCAATCTTGATTTAGGGGGAGGGGGTGGATGAAATTGACGATTTTCAGGAAACTGAAGATAAAAAATATTCAGATTGTCATTATATACCCTAAAATAGAATTTTACAAATATTTCGCCAAAATATTCAATGTACAGACACAGGGTCGTTACGATTTTATTTATAAGAAAGGGAATCTGCTTCACGTACAACACCTTTTGGGATATATTCGCTGGACTTACCCTGCAAAACCAACTGTTCATGATATATCCCTTACTAATCCTCCTATCGAAAAAATGCACATGAGAAAAAAGTTTTAGAAATAGATTTCCATCAAGTTTGGTCGATTTCCAGCCAGGTTGGTCTTGTATATATTGTGGGAGAGTAAAATCACTGTTCCGGTTCCCTCTCAACCCCCAGTCCATTCCGGGAGTTTTGACATGGCATGGATCCTAAAAGCTGCCTCTAGACAGGTGGATGCTGAATATGAATTTTGGTTGAAATATATCCAGTAGTTTTCAAGTTATAAGAAATACGCTTTACACGCACCCGCTCTTTAGTTAAGTCCAATGGGACTTGCACTGAAAAACGGTCTGTTTATGATATCTCCCTTATTAATCCTCGTATCGAAGTGATGCAAATGAGAAAAAAATAGAAATTGATTTCCATTAAGGCAGGTAGATTTCCATTAAGTTTGGTTGTGTATATTTTATGGGATTGCAAAATCACTGTTTCGATTCCGTATAAAACCCAAATCAATTCAGGTATTTAGAAAAAACATTGGTCTAAAACCTACCCAAGGACAGGTGGATTATAAATGTGAAGTTTGGTAGAAATATATCCAGTAGTTTTTAAGTTATAAGAGCTCAGACAAACAAACAGACAAACAGCTAAGAAATATGTAGCTGGTCATAATTACACCGGAAACGGATAACTGAATGAACATTTTGCCAAAATAGTCTATGTACAGACACACGATCGTAACGATTTTTATAGGTAGTTCTTGACATAACCATGAAGCATTGTGATCTTGAATAATCGAACGTAAATAACTCGATCCTTGCTGCGCTCTGAAGCTCGATGGTACTGAATATAAAGACTCTCTGGGTCACTGTCATGTTCTCCCACTCCAATGGTTTCGGAATGTAAGACGAGTTGTTTCGTGTGCTGAAGATTTTATGCACGCGCAAGTTACAGTAATCTGTTTTACTGAAGAGTGCAAAGTCACAATCCTGTCATGGAGCAAGTAGTGGACAGCTGACACAGAAAACCGCCGGTTCAAGAGAGATTGAACGAACTAATTTTGCTTTCCCGGCTAGAGTCTAAATAAAGTAATAGCTTAATTTTCAGAAACAGGATTATTTTGAGAGATGACACTCTTGAAAAACTGCTACGTATTTCTCGCACAAGTTCTGAACCTCAGCCTACGGAGCCAGTCAAGAAGAGGACTAGTTAGTTTTCACATTAAAATCCTTGTCGGGTTGGTTAGCATGTAATTGTAATTTTGTCATCTACATCTTCGTATACCATTTGCATCTCCAATACTTATTTTTTGTGTTAAAAAGTATTACTTAAAGTGAAATTAATTTAATTTAAACTTTGCCCTACCGTATTTCTGCACTAGCTCCTACCCGCGGCTTCCCCCCACAGTCATGGTTCGAATATTTAAAAAATGTTTCAAATATGCCAGAGAGGATAAAATTATTACATCCAACATATGAAGAATACCTGGAAAGCATTGTTCTACGTAGCGTAAGAACTGATAACATATTAGTACAGTCTGATTTAAATTAACTGAATAATAACTATTCGTAACTTCCTCAGAGTTTATGGACACCAACGAGTTGTATTTGTCCTGAGCTGTAGAGCGTTCTTCTTAGGTGCCGTCCTCGATCGTCATTTGGAGAACAGAGCATCGTCAGCATAGGAGCTCAGGAAAGCCTTCTATGTTGACAGTTGTGTGACCTGTAAAAAAAAATGGAGAAAAATCATACAAGAATTCTGACAGGTGTTTGCTGCTGCTTTATTTTATCTTCCAGGGTGGAAACGCACAGCGCCGAAGGAAGTAAACCATACAAATACTCAGCCTTCTGCGGTGCATACACAGGGATTTTCTTTTCTGTGATGTCAAATCGTTGGACAGACTTGGCCAGGTGGTTACCAGGCAGATCATATTATCAACTTCACGGACGATCTTCGGTCCTGTTGGATTTTCCTGTCCAGTGGCTTTGTTTCCTAAGCTTTCAGTATAGGATAGTCGACATCTAAAGGTAGACTGAGTTATAAAACTCCCTGGAAAACAATGCAGTGATTCAGTTGATGGGTTACTGACTTACTATTGCTTTCGACAGTTATGATTCCCAGATGCGTCACTAATGGCCATTATTATTATTATTATGACTTTTTTGCTAGTGGCTTTACGTCGCACCGGCACAGATAGGTCTTATGGCGACGATCGGTTAGGATAGGGCAAGGAATGGGAAGGAATCGGCCGTGGCCTTAATTAAGGTACAGCCCCAGCAGTTGCCTGGTGTGAAAATAGGAAACCACGGGAAACCAAGGCTGCCGACAGTGAGGTTCGAATCTACTATCTCTCGCGTGCAAGCTCACAGTTTTGCGAACGAGAACCCTTAGACAAAATCGAGTCGTCCTTGCTACGTAAAACATTCTTCTGGTCTAGAAAAAATAAAGAAACAATTGAATCGTTTGTTTCTGAAACAGCACATGCCAAGGTGTTGTGCCGAATCAGACATTTAATTGTTAATGAAGTCCAAAAGAAAAGAAAGAACCTCATTCGGACCTTCATGTCCTTTCCCGTCATGATATGTATCAAACCTGGTCTTACTAGGTCCCAATGGTGTCACGCTAAATACATTCACTGTTAACTGACGGAAGTAAAAAATATATTGCACAGTAATGTCTGGCAGCTGCAAATTTAGCATATAACCGAATATTATAGCAGCAATTGAATGGTCTTCCAAGCATTAGCTTTGACAAATTTCATTTTGGAGTAAAATTTGCTTGCCTTCCTTTTGTGTATAAGTACTTCCGTTATTTGCAACTTTCTTTACTACTGAGTTGTAATGGGTTGTTAATTTTTTGTGAAAGTTCTTCACGACGGGAACATGTAATCACTTGCGGACGACCAAAGGACATGCCTGTATAGGGCAACAGGCTAAACGATACTCTGATGCCAGGATGTTTTTCTTCAAAACGTTTGTGTATCTATACTAAGTTCAGTTTAGGATTAAGTTATTTCTCTTCTCTGCTTGAATAATGCACTAGTCTTGTAGGAAAACTCTTGATATCATCAACTGTTGCTTGTATAACATCACCTGGTTTTACATTGGCTGGAGTAGACATCCCTCTTCGATCAATGGCTGTAGTTGAGAGAGCAACATGGCTATAAATCCTACATGTCCTCCAGCGGTGACAGCTAAAATATGTATAAGTGCCTTTTTACAAACCTCAGTTATACCATGATAGGTAGTTACAGTACACTATATAAAAACGTGTTTCCTTTCAGTTTCTCCCTGTCCTGATGTCTTGGACGTTTACTTTTAACATCCATTCTCACAACAAGCCTCCGCAGAAATTCGTCTTGTTCATCCTTTGTTTGGAACTGCCGGAACTGGGTATCGATGGCTTTCTTTAAAAACTTCGTAAGTCCGAATAATCTTCCTATCCATTATATTCCTTAAGACTGGTCACACCTCCCAGTCCCATATTTATATGCAGTCCAAAAGAATAATTTTCGTTATGGTCATTTTCCTCTGCCAATTTGTAAAGGAAAATGAACCTTAAATACATTATACTGTAGGAGTGTGTAAATTTGCCATGCAATCAACATCCCTACAATACGGTACGTTAGACCATTTTCCTTTAGACATTAGCAAAGGAAAATGAACACAGCGACTGCATTTGGACTGCATAAAAATATATGACCGGTAGGCGTGGCCAGTCTTAAGGGATTTAATAGGTAGGAAGAACATTTGGACATACGAGGTTTTAAAAGAAAGCCATCGGTATGGATCTTTTCCTGTCTTCAGGAGTAGTACGCTGCAAACACTTCCCACGGCACCTATTTGAAAACAATAATATATAGTGTATTAGGTGGCTATGAAGGCATTTAACACGTTATTTATGTTGTACCATAAGCAACATCATACAAAGAATATAACCTACAATGTTTTACCTGCAATCTCATCCTGATTTTATTTTTTCAGGTACAATGTTGCCTTTATAATTAACATACACTTCTTCAGAAATCCTAGGCTTTTTAATTACTTCTCGTTTATAGTTCTTCTTCGTTTTCACATTCATTTCAACGATCTCCGCATCTGAACTGCACTCCATGTCTGCTCAATGCATGTTCCTGCTCATTTCTGTAATACGTACAATGTCTGTCAGCTGGATGCGTGGGACTGCCGATTTGATACAGCACGCCAGTTCATTTTAAGGATAAAGCGCACATGTCAGTGACAAGTGCTGTTTCTCCAACAAACTATTATTAGCAGGCAGAGCTACCGGATAAAGCAATGAAGTGAGGTGTGTAGTTTCTGTAGAAGACGATATATCTATATTTAATGAATTCATTACTTGCCTGGCAAACTCTTGACATGTGCCGTTTCAAAAAATAACGATTCAATTATAAATGGTTAATAACTTTATTGGTTCAACGTACCATTAACTACTGTATATATTTGTGAGACGTCGCTGTACAGGAATTTTCTCCCGTAGGAGTTCTTTTACGTGCGGTAAAAATACCGACAAGAGGCCGGCGTATTTAATCACCTTTAAATATCACTGGAATCAGCCAGGATTGAACCTGTCAACTTGGGCTCAGACTTTAAGTAGGAATTAGAAGCTTACTAACGCTTGGATAGAGAACGAGCACATCGCACAATTTTAAATCTTAGAAGCTTATAATGAAATGAGAAGAAACTGCTGTCATTTCTTATAGAAGACAAGTTATCATATCATACCTTTCGCTGTAATAGTGCTTACATTGCCAATTCCCTTTAATAAATATTTTAATCACTTAACATGCACAATGAACAGTGGCATTTCCGACAGGTCAACTAATTTGCGTGTTTATTTTTCTATATATAGATTTTCAAGCAAATTTACATAATCAAATATTGCATGGATAGAATTTTGAACCGAGTGATTTGGCCGTGGATTAGCTCCGCTCAGCTGTGAGCTTGAATACGGGATATAGTGGGTTCGAATCCAACTGCCCGCAGTACTCCGTGTAATACATGTATACACAGCGTGATTCAGTCGCCCCTTTCAATGTAGTTTTATGCAACCCACAATATTCATCCCGTCCTGAAAACATCTGCCCTGCCAGTATGCTCAGACAACAAGCCGGATATCTTGATATTTACCGCCTCAACATGATAGGACGCCGTAATGTTATATTCGTATTAAACACTGGAAGACATGCGCGTGCCTTCTAGACCATATGAACCTGCCAAGCCGGCGAAACACTAAATTGATATTGTGACCGCAGTAAAACTAATACTTTCATTAAGCTACAGAGACTGCCGTACGGAACCGTGGTGGAGTTGGTAAAAGCGTGGTGGAGCGGGCTTGCCTGTGAGGTGGGAGGTTCAAGTCCGGGGCGAAGACTACAAGTTTTTTAACATGTACCGCACGTAATGCAAGTTCAATCCCCGTTTTCATGAAAATTGTGTGTGAATGAATGTTTTATGGTCCTAAGGAGAGCCGATTAGTTAGCAGGCAAATGCTGGATGTAATGACCCTTTTGGTTTATGCACATTCGGGCCCGGTGTCCAATAGATCGTCTTGTGCGCTGAAGCATTCCAGGTATAATTGCTCGGCAGGCGTCCGTGATGAGTTGCCGGAGCTGGTTGGGGTTTTCCGGCGCTTGAGTGTAAATGACGTTCTTCAAATGTCCCCTCAAGAAGAAGTCTAACGGTGTTAAATCCGGTGATCTGGCGGGCCAAGAAACAGGGCTTCCTCGCCCTATCCACTTCCCTGGCAGCTCCTCGTTCAGATGGTTACGAACGGGCGAAGTCGAATGCAGTGGTGCTCCATACCGTTGCAAACACATCATCAAACGATCGTGCAAGGGCACATCCTCCAGCATCAGTGGGAGTTCCTGACGCAGAAAGTGCAGGTAGCGTGGGCCCGTCCTATAGCCCTCAAAGGAATAAGGTCCAATCAAGCGATCCCCCATGATTCCGCACCAAGCATTCACTCCCCATCATATTTGACGGGCCGCCTGTCGCACCCAGTGAAGATTGTCCGGACTCCAATAGTGCATGTTGTGGTGATTGACGTTCAAATTATTGTGGAAGCGCGATTTGTCCGAGAACAAGATATGCGATACGAATACTGCACCATTGTACAGCCTGCCTAATAGCCACAGACAGAACTCCATTCGAGCTTCGAAATTCCGCCCATAGAGCTCTTGGTGTAGCTCAAGATGGTATGGGTGAAATTTATGTTCATGCAGTATTCGCCGGACGGATGGCTGGCTGGTGTTCACCTGTCGTGCAGTCGCCCTTGTACTGATGTGTGGATTATTACGAGCTGCCTCCAGAACGGCCTCTTCTGTTTTACCCGATGAAACTGGCCTATCGCGGACTGGTGGCTGGTTGAAAATCACGCCTGTTGTCCTGTTGGGATACCGTTCCTGGTACAGACGTAGTGCCTTGCGTTTTGTCTTGCTTACCCATAAATGAAGAACATGATAACGTATTCCTCTGGGAAAAACATGCCGAATGATAGCAGCGATTACAGTACATTCAGGCCCTAACCAGCGGAGTATGCGCAGGGCACAAGGTAAATAACAGCGTCGTTCTACTGTTTGAATGTCGAAAACGTGGGCCTGTGTTTACGTATTCAAACAGCATACCGATGCAAAAATATTTGAACGATGCAGGATTCGAGCCGCCCCTGACACACTCCGTCGATGGTTAGGTGAACGCCTAACCACATCCGCTATGCTACACTGCTGGAAACATGCTGGTAGTACGACGAGAGCAGAGTACATACCCCATCCGGTTCGATGTTTAACCCTCCGTTACACGCGCCCTCTGTTGTGACACCACTACACGCGCGCGGACCGACAGTCCGCGATTGTTTGTAAGCTCCCATTCCTTTCATTTCAATTATTTTTCCAAGAATTCTTCATTTCCCTCTTTTGTCAATCCGTCTTACATCGTAATTACTTTATTTTGATTTTATTTATATTGATACATTTATATACCATAATCTACATTTACAAGAACATTTCAGTCCTTTAGGATAAATTAGAAGTTATCAACTGCAAATCACAGCACTTAGCAAAACTAATTGTAAATTAACAATAATTAGTTATTAATTTACTTCTTGGAATAAAATTGCAATCGTTACATTCTATTAATTGATGTATATCGCACGGAAGAAGTCACGAGGTCGTGATGATCTTGCCATGGAGTAAGTGCACTTCATTTCATCCACCTTATCAACGCCCGACTTCGTGCCATTATAGAAGGTAATCATTGAGGGTTTTGACACATCTGAATCGTCATCAACAGAATGGTCTTCATGGAAAGTAGATGGAACCAAAACAACTTTGTCTTTTCTTGACTTGCATGACACAAGGGTATTGTACCGGGAACGCCGCTACGAGAGAAGTCCGGAGTATGTTTGTTGAACTTCGCGCGAGGTGGAAGGTAGGCAGCCGCCGAACGCAGTGACGTACCCAGCAAGTGGCGTGGCCGCCGTAAGCCAGCTATACTTGCCATATATTGTAATGTTCCAGCTTACCCTCAAAAGTACATTTTGCGCTACTTTATCGCTATTTTGACACTGCCATCTTAAAAACCATTACAATGGACGTAATCTGTCAAGATTTCAAGAAAATCCACCGAGTATTATAGACGTGATAAGGGCAGATAATACCCGGGTTCTAGACACTGCCATGCGAACGTGTATTAAAGGAGGACCACCCGACCTACGTATTCAGTATCTGTCACTCCGCCGTCTCTGTGACACGGGTGACAGGAGAAGTATTGTGTGTGTCGAACTTCTAGTTGACAGTCTTCGAAATCCAAGTATTGGAACTTCGGTATTTTCTCTAAGTGTTGTGTCGGAACTTTATCATATTCTTGAAGTGCCTGATTGGGACTTTGTTATTTTCTGCGAGCATCGTGTTGGAACTTTGTCATATTGACACCTTGGAACTTTGTTATTTTTCATGTGTTTGATTGGACTTTGATATTTTCTTAAAGTGCCATATAGGAACTTCTTTATTTTTCCGAAGCGTCTCATTGGAACAGTTATTTTCGCCAAGTGTCGCGGTAAGACTTTATTACTTTCTTAAGGTGACATACTGGAACATTGTCATCGGAACTTTATTTTCTTCGAGTGTCGTGTTGAGACTTTAATATTTTGACACATCGGAACTTTGTTATTTCTACACATTGGAACTTTGTTATTTTTTTAAGTGCCACATAGGGACTTAGTTATTCGACGACGATTGAAAGGTCTTTGAATTTTCACGAGTGTTGTGTACCACATTGAACTTACGTTTCGAACTTATTCGAACTTGTATTTTGTGAATCAATTTCTGGAACATTGAAATTTTCCGAGCGTGTAGGATGAACTTGTGCCCTACCGACATAAACTTTCGTGTGAACGATATGACTTGTTTTCCCGAGTGCCTCATTGAACTTACGTCTTGTAAAAACTGTGGAACTTAGGGGACGTTCAATATTACGTTTAATTGTGAAATATGCAATATTTCCCAAGTGCTGCATGGGGACTTGTGTTTTGATTCTTATCCTCATTAAAGACTGAGACAATTCAGAATACGCATGTCGCGTTCCCAGAAAGCCTGGAACATTCCAGTAGTTTGAGTGAATCCATAATTTATGAAATCAGACTTTTTCTTTCAAATATTATTTTCTTTAATGGCTATTCACTTCGCCTATCGACGGAACAGGACAGTTTCCAAGTGCTATTTATTCAGTTCATTGCCAATGTGTTTTAAATCTTCAGAACTATTCATTTAGAACTGTAGTGACAGTAATCCTCTAGAACATTTTGACTTACAGTAAGCTTGTGTTATGAACTTGCATTTCTACCTGTACAAAGTCAAAATCATCTTGTCCTTCGAGTGATTATTCCAGAACGTTTTGATTTAATATCCAGAGTGCAGTAACAATAATTAAAAGGTTACATGTGTTCAGACAGTGCCATGAATGTGTGGAGTGCCGTGCAGAAAACTCAAGTGTGAATTACGTCTCACATCGAACCCAGGAACGTGTGCCAATCTTCGAGACATTCCAGTACGTCGAGACATTCCAGAACCTTGAGACATTCCAGAACTCCTCATCCGAGCAGGTGTGGTCCCTGACCAGGCAATGTCCAACGCCATCCCAGGACTTGGAGGTACCAACCAGCTACGACACTTCCATGCTGCTGCACGAAGGTGATATGAACTTGCTTTTGATGATCAGTAAACTCAATTTATCAAAATAATCTCTAAAATTGATAACAATACCCCTCTCTGTACCAACTCCAATGATAAAGCCACTCCCTAGTTTAAGAACCATGCTCGTTAATTTAATATCAAGCGCCTTAAAGATATGAACACTTTTTACGGGTACAGTATATATAGCGATTTGTGCATGTTACGATTTCTTGTAGTATTTCGTCGGTGAAGAACAATTGCGCCTCAGTATTCTTGGCAACTCCTACTACTCCAGGCAAGTGTTTTATAATATTATGTTCAAGTTGTCTGACCCTTCCATTACGGTTCATTACAGGCCGATGATTCCATTCGGTCCCGTCCTTTCCTGCATACATTTCATGCTGCTCACTTTCAGCCACATCCTCTTCACACGTGGACTGTTCGCTCTCAGAATCATGATCACTATCGTTTACGACGTCCCAATCACTATCATCACTTGCACCAACTTCATCGTCGTCCAACGACTGCTCGATTTCATCCATAACTCTACTGCACTGTTACCTAGTTTTATGCATTGATTCCCCTCTTCGTTAAACCCAGTCACGATTCATGACACATTAACATAGTTACATGATAAAAGGAAAGAGGACGCAAAATAATTATCCATACCTCATTTCGTAATGTCGTGTTTATCCCACTATAAATAATCACAAGAAGAAAATATATCAAAATGAGCCCACTACTACACTTGTAGGTAATAAAAGTATATAATTTTATAATAAATAGTAACGGAGGAATGGATGACTTACCAAAGAGTGAGTTAGACTGACAACTCACCAATACACGCCTGCGGACACAGACTCCGCAAGTCTGCAGTTGATAATCAACAGCTCCGCGATTACTCAGACATTCTCACGCCGTCACGGCCTTTGTATTGTTGAGGAAAGAAGCTACAAGAAGGCAGCCCGTTCTGCCTTGCATTTTCGGCCTATGATACCAAAGAATAATAAAGTGCGGACTCTCACTCCGCGGCGCGTGTAACGGAGAGTTAAGACATTAATTACTGCACTGTTTCTTTCCTGCCCTTAGCGCCCGAAAGCGCCCGACTCTTCAGTTTGCCTTCCGGTCCGTAGCGCCCGAAAGCGCCCGGCTGCATTATCTGCACACTTACGCGAGCTATGTGATAGTTTTTCTTCGGCTTTGAAGTGTTTATGAGGCATTTATGAAAACGCAGTACGATCTACAAGGCTTAGGGAATGAAAGGAGCAATAATCTCTCTTGGCGTCGCCTAGGAAACGGTCCTGAACTTCCGCGAGCGCGTGACAGCCCCCCCCTGTGGGTGGGGGCGGTAGAATAACACCCACGGTATCCCCTGCCTGTCGTAAGAGGCGACTAAAAGGGGCCTCAGGGGCTCTGAACTTTGGAGCGTGGGTTGGCGACCACGGGGCCCTCAGCTGAGTCCTAGCATTACTTCCACTTTCTTGTGCCAGGCTCCTCACTTTCTTCTATCCTATCCGACCTCCCTTGGTCAACTCTTGTTCTTTTCCGACCCCGACGCTATTAGGTTTGCGAGGGCTAGGGAGTCTTTCATTTTCACGCCCTTCGTGGCCCTTGTCTTTCTTTGGCCGATACCTTCATTTTTCGAAGTGTCGGATCCCTTCAATTTTTTCTCTCTGATTAGTGTTATATAGAGGATGGTTGCCTAGTTGTACTTCCTCTTAAAACAATAATCACCACCACCACCACCGCGGGACAGCTGTTTCCTTCGTAAACATGGCGGGATTGAATACTGCGGATATTGAAACTGAGCTGAATATAGGCGACGAAAGTAACACAGAATCGTTGAATAGGGGCGGAGGTGGATTTTAGTGAGGGAATAACGTATCAACGAAGATAATTTTAGTGATAACAGTGATGTAAGTGAAAACGGATATCGAGAATTCGGACCTGATTGCGATGCCGCGGCATTTCAGTTAACACAAATATTTCGTTTCGTTACTCCGAATGATTATATGGATGATGTTGAACCTGTCCATAATTTCGAAAGAGTATTACGAGAAATATATTATTTTTGACATATGTTAAGAGGAGACGAACTATTCAGTGAGATAGCCACTTGCATATATATCAATGCAGCCTTCAAACAGGCACATTCCGGAAACATAGATACAGAATGTGAAGACACTTGCTCAGGGGAAATAGAAGCTGATATACATTATACATTCCACTTCCACAATCACGCGGTTATTGGTTTAGAGGGATTCATACAACATGAGAATGTGACAAATAGAGCCTATCTTTGTGTCGAGTACCACAATTGGGGGGGGGGGTGAAGGTTTGAACCAACAACCTTATGACTCAATGAATACGGAAATGGATGTGATGGTATGTTTTCTAATATTATTGAAAATTGGAATACATTGTGATCAACAGCTTTTTTTATATTTAACTTTTTCTGAAACAGTTTGCTCTGCTTCCATTTTTCCGAAATAATAGGTTGAAATCTGGCGATAAGCGGGCTGAAAATGTGGGCGAGAAAGGGTTCTGTTTACCCTCCAGGGTTCGTTTTTCCCTGGGACTCAGCGACGGATCCCACCTCTACCGCCTCAAGGGCAGTGTCCTGGAGCGTGAGACATTGGGTCGGTGGATACAACTAGGGAGAATGACCAGTACCTCAGTACTTCGCCCAGGTGGCAACATCTGCCATGCTGAACAGGGGCCTTGTGGGGGGATGGGAAGATTGGAAAGGATAGACAAGGAAGAGGGAAGGGAGCGGCTGAGGAAAGGAAGCGGCTGTGGGAAGGAAGCGAATGTGGCCTTAAGTAGGGTACCATCCCGGCATTTTCCTGGAGGAGAAGTTGGAAATCACGGAAAAACCCCTCCAGGATGGCTGAGGAGGGAATAGAACCCACATCTACTCATTCGACCTCCCGAGACTGAGCGGACTCTCTTCCAGACCTCGTACCACTTTTCAAATTTCGTGGCAGTGCTGGGAATTGAATCCGGGCCTCCGGGGGTGACAGCTAATCACACTAACCACTACACCACACAGGGGGACTACTGCACTGTTACCTAGTTTTATGCATTGATTCCCCTCTTCGTTAAACCCAGTCACGATTCACGACACATTAACATAGTTACATGATAAAAGGACGTTGCTACATGATTTCAAGACGTCATGGTTTGGGAGCAGATGATATAACATTTCACTAGGGTTAAGAATCGTATGCAAAATGTGCTCACTGAACATTGGTGCCATACAGTTCTCCCGCAGGGGAATAGCACCCCTATAACCTTGTGCACATTAGTTGGGCTGCAGCAAACGATATTGGAAGGGGCTGCTGAATCACACTGTAGAGGAAAAACAAACCCCATAGCTCAAAAGCCCGTAAGGGTCATGGCTTACCAAGCAACCGCTGCTCAGTCCGAAAGCCTGCAGATTATGAGGTGTCGTGTGGTCAACACGACGAATCCTCTCGACCGTTATTCTTAGCTTTCTAAAACGGGGCCGCCATCTCACCGTCAGATAGATCCTCAATTGTAATCACGCAGGTTGAGTGGACTTGGAACCAGCCCTCAGTTCTGGGTAAAAATCTCTGACCTGGACGGGAATCGAACTCGAGGCCTCCGGTTAAGCGGCAGACAAGTTACTAATCTATGAAGTACGAATATTATCTGTTTACGCTTTAAGGAACTTAATATGCTCCTATGAGTCTACCTCTGTGGTGTAGTGGTTAGTGTGATTAGCTGCCACCCCCGGAGGCTGCCGTTCGATTCCCGGCTCTGTCACGAAATTTGAAAAGTGGTACGAGGGCTATAACGGGGTCCACTCAGCCTCGGGAGTTCAAATGGGTAGAGGTGGGTTCGATTCCCACCTCAGCCACCCTCGAAGAGGTTTTCCGTGGTTTCCCACTTCTCCTCCACGGAAATGCCGGGATGGTACCTAACTTAAGGCCATGGCCGTTTCCTTCATTCCTCCTCTTTTTCTATCCTTTCCAAACTTCCCATCCCCCACAAGGCCCCTGTTCAGCATAGGAGGTGAGGTTGCCTGGGCGAGGTAATGGTCATCCTCCCCAGGTGTATCTACGACCCAATGTCTCACGCTCTAGGACACTGCCCTTGAGGCGGTACAGTTGGGATCCCTCGCTGAGTCCAAGGTAAAAACCAACCCTGGAGGGTAAAAAGATTAAGAATATTCTCCTATGAACAGTTATGGAGCAACATAATGCTGAATACTATGCCACTCCTATCGCTTCTGTAGCAAAATGTCACGTTTTTATGAACTTAAAATAAAATAGGCTACGATAAAAGTAGCATCTCTTCCGCCCGAGTCCTTGGTTGAATAGTCAGCCTTGACGACTTCTGCTCAGACGGTCACCGGTCCGACTCCTGGCTGTGTCAGGGATTTCTATCGCGTCTGATTAATTCTTCTGGCTCGGGGACTGAGTGTTTGTGTTTGTCCCAGCACTCTCCTCGTCGTATTCAGACAACACATGACGCTACCAATGACCACAGAAACACGCAATAGTAACTACTATATTCGATTGCAAACGTATTTGGACAAGGCGCAAGTATAATCAAGTCGCTCTACAGATATGTAGGTAAGTTGAATAAATTTTAGGTGTTCTGATAGTTCAGATTGCTAATATCTATGAAAATCTCACTCCAGAACCGTTGTGCGGGGTAGGATAAACATGCGCCTTGCTTAAATACGTTCGCATTCCAACTTATTATTGTCTAAAATTTCTTCCCCTAGTGATTACATCCCTCGACATATGGCTGGCGTCAGAAAGGACATCCGGTCGTAAAACAGGGCCAAATCCACATCTTCGCACCCGCGACCCCACAGACGTACGAAAAGCGGTAGAAGAAGGAAAAGGAAAATAACATCTTTCCAAGCACCCATGTTGATACGAGTGCGAATCAAAAAGTAAGTTACACTTCCAAGTTAAAGGGCATTTATGAACTCACTTACATTTACACGGCTATGACAACATACAATGTAAATTTACTTTTCCACGCAGACCCCCAAGAGACTGTAAGCATTTCTGGGAACGGTCAACCAACTTTTCGATTCCAGATGCGTAGAAACCACCTGGATACAGCTGACTTCACTTCCTCGTCGTTTCGGAAAATTGAACGCCGGTGTGATTTTGTTGCACGATAACGCAAGACCTCATACGGTACGCCAAACGTCCGAACTGCAGCAGCGATTCAAGTGGGAGGTATGGCAACATCCTCCATACAGTCCAGACTTAGCACCGTGCGATTATCATGTGTTCGGTAAGCTGAAAAAGAATCTCTGTGGACGACGATTCCGAAACGATGAGGAGGTGAAAGTACGTAGCTCTCTCCAGGCGGTTACGTATCGCTGGAGGAATCGAAACGTTAGTTGACCGTTCAGAGAAATGTTGACAGTCTCTTGGGGACTATGTGGACAAGTGAATTTACATTGTATGTTGTCATAGCCGTGTAAATGTAAGTGGGTTCATTAATGCCCAAACGCTCTCGTACAAATGTACATATATACAAACAAACACTAACAAATTACTGATTCAATCCTTATGGCGCAGCCTATACAGGTGTAATATTCAACCATTACTTGCACACAAAAACAGGTAACTGGAGCCTATCACCGGTAGACGTGCACAGCCCTGAGTCAGCAACACGGGGAACTACAAGCTGATTGAGGGGAAGAGACTTGCACCCGCGTGCATATTAATTTCCAGCATGGGCACTGTGCTTACGGCGAGCAAGGTTTGACAACGCTGCACTATTCTTTGTGTGGATTCGTTGACTGTATGATCAACGTAGAGACCTTCAGTTCATAGGTTCCAGGATTATTTCCCCTGACCGTATATGCTGGCTACGTGTTTGTAGTAGAGATTACATTCGGAAGATGGCGAGCTCG